>NC_085859.1:6246115-6276115 GCF_034702125.1 Engraulis encrasicolus | reverse complement strand
AACCTGCATTCATTCTTCAGTAGGCCTATACAGAGTGGTTATACTTCTATTCAATAGAATAATGAATGTAAATGGGAAATTGGCACTCAATTTTGTTGTTTCGTCCGAAATGCTTTGAGTTGGGAGTTGTGGTCAGGCTCGGCTGCTACAGTCCATCACCTCGCCAACTCACACTGACTTGCCAAATGGCCATAAGCTGCCGCGTCAGGAATAGACCATTTGGCCATGCCGACAGCTGCATTCATGGGGGAGGCAGTAGCTTTCATTTCATTTCAGCGATTTCTGAAACTAGTTACAATCTTTATCACTTAGGCCTCTTTATGATTTAGTCCTTTGGCTACTTAACTTTATTTTATTTTTCAGGGCATTATACATAAGGGGGGCTAGGCCTATATAGACCTGTAGGCTTGCACACCGATGACGTGTGACACAGATAGCCTATAGGCTAGTTTACATAGGCCCACAGTATATTTCTGACACTGAAAAAGTTGAGCTAACTTACTGTAAAATATTGGGTAACCAGATGAAAGGAATTCAATTTATCATATAAGCCTACTGTCATGTCATGACTGGCCAAAGCGCTCAGCAGCCCTGCCTGTGTGTGTGTGTGTGTGTGTGTGTGTGTGTGTGTGTGTGTGTGTGTGTGTGTGTGTGTGTGTGTGTGTGTGTGTGTGTGTGTGTGTGTGTGCGCGCGCGCATCTTCTAAAATGAACCCCAGACAATTGATGCCATACGGCAGCCTCCAGAGCTGGTGTGTGAATGAGGGAATGTGTGTGTGTGTGGTTGACGTGACGTCTTGTTTTTCCGTAACAAACCTTTTTTTAAAAACCTACAAAACTGTTATTTCCTCTTAAAAACAAATGTCAATGAAAGAAGATGTGGTACATTATGTTTCATATTAGTCTTAGATGTGAAGAAACATAAGAGTTAACTTTATATTAAGATATGTGAATGTGGAAAAATCTCAAGACAGTAATATTAACTACAAGTTCCATTTCGTAACACAAATTGCGTCCTGTGGGGTGACATGTATGTCAATGTTTGTGACCGGGCAGCTGCAAGGCCAACTACAAGAGTCCTAAAGACAGGCTCCTAACCAGTCAGTACGTCAGTTATTGGAGAGTGGTGTGGAAGTTTAAGGTGACCATTCACCTCTTAATATGTCTTCATATTGCAATGTTTCCGTCACGCAATGCTTAATTCATTTTATGGTGTCCTGTGGTGTGACTGCTCTTGTAGAAGGAAAACAAGTTTTTTTTATAAATGAAAACACATATTAAGATTAAACACAATATCATTATCAAGTTTACATGAGCTCAGAGGTCAGTTATGTTTACAAAAGGATTAAAATGGCCACAATTCAGTCAATTTCCTGTGGTGTGACTGCACGTCCTGCGGTGTGACATGCTTATGCAATGTGTTACTCAATCCTTACTTGTTTTTCATGTATCATGCAAGGATATAAGGATACCACAATATTTATTTGTCACATTCACACAATTATTACAAGTAATAGAGTGAAACCATGCAGTGAAATCACACGTCAACCTGTACAATGCATAGGCGTGTGTGGATGGGGTTGGGGGTGCGTGTGGGTAGTAGTGTGTGTGGGGATGGGGTTAATACAAAGAGCATGGGGGATAGTTTTGTGCAGAATATTAATCATTTTAATGCATCTTACAGAAATGTCACACCGCAGGGCACATTTTCAGAAAAATGGCAAAAATAAGGCGAAATTCCACGGACCACACAAGCTTTATTTTGTTCTAATTTTTTCCAGTTTTTTCCATCATTTTCTTCAGGAATTGGAAAAAAAGATTTTGCTTTGTTTTGCATTACGGTCTTAATCGTCAACCAACCACGTGTGTATTTGTGTGTATTTGTAAAGCACTTTGAGACAACTTCATTATTGTTGTGACTGCGCTATATAAAACATGTGGTATTGTATCTATGTTCAGGTTGTTTGTTTAGTGTTGCACTGACAGTCAAATGACACACATGTACATAATCCAACATTTGAACAGGCATTTGTAACCATTTGAACACTAATGTGCATGGTAAAAGTCTACAATCATAATGACGTGCCTACAGCACGTTTTGTTTAGTGTTTGTGTTGTAGAATAGTGAAAGGTTGTTTTAGAGCAGTGTTTCTCAAACTTTTTCAGTCTGTCCCCCCAAAAATGTTCAGGGACCACATGTCAACTGAACTGACAGTTGACGGGTGCTAATTTGACACGTCTAATTTTGGTGCAGATCACATAATTTTTATTCACATTTACAAGCCTGCCTTATTGTGGTGAAAATTTGACTTCAGCTACATTTACCTTTATAATAATGTTACAAATATAGTTTACTGCTGGCTTGTCTTGGAAAAATGGAAATCCCCTTGCGGACCACCTGAGCGCTGTCGCGAACCACTAGTGGTCCCCGGACCACACTTTGAGAATCACTGTTCTAGAGCACACAGATTTGTGATAACAAATATTTTACATAGACCTATTGTTCTGACAGTGAAAAAATGAGTTGACAAAAATTCAACAACAAAAAATGACAAAATTTAAAACAAAAATTGACAAAGTTGCTGTGAAATATTGGGTAGAATATTGGGTAAAATGATTAACTTTATCACATATCTTAGCGTTCAACTTGTCAAATATATCATATGTATGAACTCAACTCATCCTCTCTTCTGTTCAGGTAGCATTGGCATATGGAGTCATAAGCATTAGCCAGAGGTGTCACAAGTAAAAGTGGAAGTAGCCTAAATTGATGGTGCAAGTGCAACACCAGCTCATGGTGTTACGTAGGCTGTCTGTTACAGAACTTATTCCTCTGCATCTATGGTAATCAGCGTTGCCAGATTGGGCGGGTGCCCACCCAATGGGGCTACTTGGGATGAGTGTCTGCGGGTAAAAATCGGAAGAATTGGCCATTTGGCGTTTTTTGAGAAAAAAAAAAAAAAAAAAAAGTGAAAGCCCATTGGGAAACTCCAACTCCCATTGTCATTGTGACACAGCACTCCACAGCACACAAGTGAACACTGCACACTGCACACAACGAAATTGCATTTATGCCTCACCCGTGCAAGGGGGCAGCCCAGGGGCGCCCCATGGGGAGCAGTGCGGTGGGACGGTACCATGCTCATGGTACCTCAGTCATGGAGGAGGATGGGGGAGAGCACTGGTTGATTACTCCCCCCATTTTGGCGTTTTTTGAGAAGTTTTTGGGCGGGATTTGGTCAGACACATCTGGCAACACTGAAGGTCATATGCTCAATGCTCCTGTTTAAAGTTTTCAAATTTAACGGTCAAAACCTCAAAATCTAGCTTGGGAACCTGTCTAGTTGAATGCAGCACACTTAAATTATGTTAAGTATATAGGTTCCCAACATTTACTAAAAAATGCTTCTAACATTCACAAATATGAAAAATGTGTCTAGACTATTTAAAGTTGGTGCCGGTCCAGTCCAATAGTGGAATACAAAAAGTCAATGCTGTGCTGTACTACACACTGTGCAGTCCAGCATGGTCCATTGTAGCCCAGTGGTTTCAAGTAGTTTGAAGTTGTTGTTTCCTGTTTTTGTTTTTCAGGTCTTCCCACCTGCTAATGCCTGGCTTACAATAATGGCATCCCAACCTCTAATGTCAGTGAAGGAGGAGCCAGAAGAAGAGGACTTTGATGACTTCCTATACTCTTATATACGTGCACATCCAACTGAGGATGTTAAGCCTAAATTGGAGCAAATCTTTAAAACTGAAATGGACGAGTCGCCTACAGTTCCTGAGCCAGACTTCATGAGGATCTTGGGTATTAAAGAAGAACAAGAGGAAGAGGAGGTTGGACATTACAGCCAAGATGCATCTTCAGCAGAAAGTAAGCCAAGTTGGTATGAATGTCATTTAATGTGTTTACATGTGGCCCTTTTACATTAGCGCCAGTAGAACAGTTCGGCCATTCAGAATTTTAAAGAAAATATGAAGAGGTGCATATGCAGCCATATTGGGACAGCACCCCTCCTTAACCCATTGATGCTGGATGTTGTGCTGTGCAACATTGACCCAGGTGCCTGGAGCTGCATGACGCCACATTCAGGCTCATGAGATTTGAGATATTTGTATTAAACATGTGCGTATGGTAGAGCTGAATGAACCCATTCTAATGCAAGATGGAGGTCTTAGCATTTCAATAGCATTATATGACCTATAATCTCCAAGGCCTATGTATACTTATGTCAGCGATGTGTTACGTTATTCAGAAATCTGAGCTGTAATTGCTGTGTAAGGATGTGATGCAATATATTAAACCATTGATGCCTACAGCACCCGCAAAACACCTGCTTAACACCTAAGCCATTTTTAAGAAAAGTTGCCCTCAGCCTATAAAACCCTTAATTCTCAGCCTCTGAAGCACATAAACACCTATAATGCATCATATTTTCTTTGGATCCTGTACATCTCTAATTAGTATACATAGGTCTTGGAGATTATAGGTCTTTGAGATGACCTTTTATCATTTGGAGGTCTTGTTGTTTTGCAAATAATGTCTGGTCCCCCCATCCTTCACCTTTGTGAAAGAGGATCAAAATATAACATGTGGCTTTTTAACCCATTGATGCCTAAGGGACCTGCAAAAAACACCTGCTGAATGCCTAAGCCTTTGTTGGGAACGTTGCCCTCAGTCTTTAAAAAACTAAGTATCTCAGCCTCTGATGCACACAACAAAATTAAATAAGTTGCATTTCCAACCCTAAGAACCTCAGCTTGCATTAGAATGTCTTCATTCAGCTGTTACATACTCACATTTTTATTTAAAAAGCTAAAATCTCAATGTCGCTCCAGGTACCTAAGGTCAAACAATATATACGAGTCATCAGACTAAAATGGGTTAGAGCATCATCACTCATTGGCCTAATCATGTGTAATGGACAAAAGCAATATATTAAAGGTAATTTTCATTTGTGATTTAGCGTGGTTGAGTCAGTTCCACAGTGATATCCAGTTAAAGATGCCAATATCGGGGGGCGCTGTAGCGCTGTGGTGCAGCACGCTAAAGCTAGGTTCACACACATCGCTACTAGTTACTCGCTCAGCGAATGAACTCAATAGAATGTCAATGTGTTCCAGCGAGACGAGTAGGCGAGTACTGTACCAGCCATGCGACGTGGGCGGATCCCAAGTTGAAAATATTTTAACTTCCAGCGAGGCGAGTAAGCGAGTAACCAATTGGAATGCAGAGTTCGGTACTTCTCGCCTGTACGTTAAAGCCGCGGGAACTTTCAGCGAACGTTCCATGAGCGAGCGGCGAGTAGGCGAACAAACAAGAAGCTAGTAAATAGCAAAGACATGTGTGTACGTAGCTTAAGTCTCCCACATTTGGGCTTGCATGTCCACCCACGGGGACCCCGGTTCGAGTCTGTCCGGGGTCGTTTCCAGATCCCTCTGTCTTTCTGTCCCATGCTCTTCCTGTCACCATCTTCAAATGTCCTGTCAAATGAAGGTATAAAAGCCCCTAAAAGTATATAAAAAGGTGCCAATATCAGTGGACACAGTACCCTTTACCTTTTCTATTTTTTCATAGTTTATTTTTTAATGTTGTTGATTTGCTTGCTACTTTGTGTCAACCTTAACTACCTGTGGTAAAATTATGGTTGACATCATTTGTTGTCTGGAGATATTTCCCATTATGTACATAGCCTCAGTAGGCAGATGGGCCCGTCTGCAGGCCTGTGATAAGCTTACTGTCACCAACAATGAAATGGCTGAGTCTTAATCTGTTACTCGATGCTCTCTGTAATGTCATAGCAATGGTTAAACTTCAAGGGTGCCAATACGACTGGGACTGTAATGAATAAGAAATAGTATGTAATAATTATGTTTGTAGATAGGAATTTTACACACACAAAAAACATTGAATTGTCTTCTTTATGTTGTAGGTGATGATCAGAGGATTCAGTCTAATGGAAGACAGTCCACAGAGGGGGAAGGATACACAGGAAGACAGAATCACAGAACAGCAAACAAGTTTCAGAGTTCTCACTGTGAAAAGAGTTTTACTGACATGGACAGTTTCAAGAAGCACCAGAGGATCCATTCAGGGGGGAATCCATTTGAGTGCTCAGAATGTGGAAAGAGTTTAAGTAGAATTAGCGAACTCAAGAGACACCAGAGGATCCATACAGGGGAAAAGCCATTTGAGTGCTCAGAATGTGGAAAGTGTTTTAGCCGTATAGCCCATGTCAAGACACACCAGAGGATCCATACAGGGGAAAAGCCATTTGAGTGTTCTCAATGTGGAAAGAGTTTTACTGCAATGGGCACTCTCAAGATACACCAGAGGATCCATACAGGGGAAAAACCATTTGAGTGTTCTTACTGTGGAAAGAGGTTTTATTGTATGAGCAGACTCAAGACACACCAGAGGATCCATACAGGGGAAAAGCCATTAGAGTGCTCTCACTGTGGAATGTGCTTCAGTAAAAGGGGCCATCTTATGTCACACCAGCAGGTCCATACAGGCAAAAAGCCATTTGAGTGCACTCAATGCGGAAAGAGTTTTAGTAGCCAAGGCAGCCTTAAGACACACCAAATGATCCATACAGGGGAAAAGCCATTTCAGTGCTCAGAATGCAGAAAGAGCTTTAATCAAATGTCTAGTCTCAGGAAACACCAGAGGGTCCATACAGGGGAAAAGCCATTTGAGTGCACTCAATGCGGAAAGAGTTTTAGTAGCCAAGGCAGCCTTAAGACACACCAGATGATCCATTCTGGTGAAAAGCCATTTAGATGCTCTCACTGTGGAAAGTGCTTCAGTCAACGGAGCAGCCTTAAGACACACCAGATGATCCATTCTGGTGAAAAGCCATTTGAGCCAGTTGAAAAGCAAAAACCATTTGAATGCTCTCAGTGTGGAAAGAGGTTTACACACACGTCCAGTCTCAAAAAGCACCAGCTTATCCATTCTGGTGGAAATCCATTTGAGTGCTCGCAATGTGGAAAGAGCTTTAGTGAAATTGGCAAACTCATGAGACACCAGGTGGTTCATACAGGGGAAAAACCATTTGAGTGCTCTTACTGTGGAAAGAGCTTTAGTGAAATTGGCACTCTCAAGAGACACCAGATGATCCATACAGGGGAAATGCCATTTGAGTGTTCAGAATGTGGAAAGAGCTTTAGTGAAATGGGCACTCTCAAGAAACACCAGAGGATCCATACAGGGGAAAAGCCATTTGAGTGCTCAGAATGTGATAAGAGATTTAGTGAAATGTACACTCTCAGGAAACACCAGTTCATCCATACAGGGGAAAAGCCATTTGAGTGCTCAGAATGCCCAAAGAGGTTTAGAGCAATTGGCAAACTCAAGGATCACCAGAGGGTCCATTCAGGGGAAAAGCCATTTCAGTGTCATCAATGTGGAAAGACATTCACTCAAAATAGCCAATTGAAAAGACACCAGATGATCCATAAAGGGGGAAAGCCATTTGAGTGTTCACAATGTGGAAAGACCTTTAGTGAAATTAGCAAGCTCAAGGATCACCAGAGGGTTCATACAGGGGAAAAGCCATATGAATGCTCTCAGTGCGGAAAGAAGTTTAGTCATATGAACTCTCTGAAGTCACACCAGATGATCCATACAGGGGAAAAGCCATTTCAGTGCTCTGAATGTGGACAGAGGTTTACTGAGAAGGGCACTTTAAAAAGACACCAGATGATCCATACTGGGGGAAAGCCATTTGAGTCTTCACAATGTGGAAAGAAGTTTAGAGATATGAGCAATCTCAAGGATCACCAGATGGACCATACAGAGTAAAAGCCATTTGAATGCTCTCAGTGCGGAAAGAAGTTTAGTTATATGAGCGCTCTGAAGTCACACCAGAGGATCCATACAGGGGAAAAGCCATTTCAGTGCTCTGAATGTGGAATGAGCTTTAGTCTAAATTGCAATTTAAAAAGACACCAGAAGATCCATTCTGCAGGGAAACAAATCATTCAATGTCCTCAGTGAGGAAAGGGCTTCATTATAGGGGGAGATCTAAACATATCAGCAGGAAAACAATGTGGCGCGAGAACCATTAATGACATCATCACTTGCGACAGACTATTCATACTTCAAAAGCGCTTTCGCTCGCATTGTCGGAAGTGCCCTCTGCTGTTCATGAGAGAAACGGCAGTATCTTTCGCAACTCGCAGCGTGAGTTCTACGGATGTATAAAATAGAAAGCCAAACACGGCTGCTGTAGGGCTACTGAGCATCTGACTTGTGACTTACCACATTGAAACATATATTTTTTGTTAGCCTACATTGCCAGATCATTCCAAGACCATGTGAGAGCATTGTTCTGGCGGCAGAACACCGAACACAACGTGCTTCTGAACAAAGTAAACAATTGTTTCACTGAACAACATTTAAGAGAGAAGATAAAATAACTCTCTAGGACATTTTACTATCATCAAAATGATGCAGGGTCCATTCTGTAGTAGCCTACAGTAGTTGTAGCCTGTCTTCGCAACTCCTGCTTTGTCTGCCTACCTGTATGGTCGCTGGTGGCGCACGACAAGTTACAAAAAATCTGGGGTGCATGACGTCGCGCCACGGCAGCTCGCGCCACGGCGTCTGACGTCATTTTGGGTCACGTGACGGCGCGAGTGAGGTCGTGAGTGAAGTATGAAGGAGGGTAGCGCCAGTCACGACAAGTATGAATCCCCCTTTACCTGTCTCTGCCCCCCCCCTTACCTGTCTCCCCCACCCTTACCTGTCTCTGCCCTGCCCCCCCCTTACCTGTCTCCCCCACCCTTACCTGTCTCTGGCTGGTCCCCTTACCTGACTCTGGCTGGTCCCCTTACCTGACTCTGCCCCCTTACCTGACTGTCAGCTGGTGTGTTCCACTTTGTCTTCACAGATTAGGCTCTGTATCAAAAATCCTGGCATGGGATTGGATTAACAATCTATCTGACATTTTACTGATGCATCACTTCGGCCACTTATGTTGAATTTAAACCTATGATGCAGCCAAGAGCTTTCAAAGCTATAAACATTATATGAAGCAGTGGTTCTTAACCTGGGATGCGGGCACCCCATGGGGGTGCGCAAGAGATTTCAGGAGGTGCGCAGAATTTCGTTTGTGTTGAGGTTGTGACCAAAATTCTGCAAGCAGACATTATAATCAGGCCCTCGTGCAAAGTAATTAATCACGTCATTTTTAGTGAGTATTGAAGTATTGGTTGGGGGTGCACAGCTTGTCTTGAGGTAAGGGGGTGCCTTAAGAAAAAAAGGTTAAGAACCACTGATATGAAGCATATAAAGAAATTTATTGTATGATACACATTATCTGTAAATGCCATGTACAATTTGTACTTGATTCATACAGGTCTACATAATAATTCTGTATGAGGAAACAGCAAACGGGACCATTTCACAAGGAAGTCATACATGGCATATAGCCTATAACAATGTTTCTCAACTGGTGGGTCGCGACCCAAAAGTGGGTCGCGGAGGGGTCATGAGTGTGTCGCGGAGCCTTGGTGTAAAAACAAAACGTAATTCTAAAAAAAATAAAATTCTAACTTTTCCTGCAACAATTTAAATCTTTTATTTTGATAGGCTAGTGAACTCAGTGTCATCTGTCGTCATAGATACAATCTGAATGTTTATGCGAGATGGATAGCGTGCAACCAGTCATTCGAGTCTTGGTTACATTTTGAGAATTGCATTGAATTGACTTGAATGCTAAAAAAATTGGGTCGCGACCGAATGAGAGTGGAAAATGGTGGGTCCCAAGACTGTTCCAGTGGCCTATAATATTTTTTACTTCTACACAGATTTACTGCCAAGACGATGTTAAATTATTGTAAGTTCTTTTCTATTTTTTTTTTTATATCGGTTTGTTCTTTAGCCATTTCAAAAATGTTATACGTTTCATGTTCACATGTGCCGTGCCAAAAAAATGAATATCTGTTTTCACGGTCATAAAAAATATTTTAGAATTCATTATAACATGTAAAAAATATGTATGATTTTACACTATCCTTTTCATGTGGGTTCAGCCTCTCTCGTTGAACTAAACCTGAGACGCAGCTACCCTTCAAAGCTGGTCTCTCTTCGTGTTCTAAAGAAAGAACAAGCGGCAGATTCTACAAAACAGTGATGCTTTACATCACCTCTGTGCAGGTTGAAATGTACTTTATTGTTAAAAATCTATGTTACAGAGTTAGCACAGAAGTTTGAAGTTGTGTTTTAAATAAGACATTGATAATAATATATCTCTCTCACTCACTCACTCACTCGCACACACACACACACACAAGTCAGGTTACAGCCACCCTGTCCCAACACAGATTATATCTCACCTGCCTCCCATCTCTTTTTCTACATTCGGAATGTAACACTCCTGTGTGTTTGCTTTGTGTTGATCTTACTTTAGCTTGTGCTGGTCTTTCACTTTATGTTTGATTTAATGAATTTATGCTGCTGATGAATGTTCATTTCCTTAATAAATGACTCTGTGATACGGTAATATTAAGAGTTTGTTCGTTATGATGGAGATGATATCAATGTCGACGTGTAAAATGACAATTGAATTATGCTCATTATCACCTGTGTGTTAGCGCCTCCATTATGACATCGGTCCTCTCCTTCAATTGGGTAGACGTAGAGGGGAAACGTTTCACATTACAAGTGTTGATGACAGTGACTTGTAGGCCTACAATAAACACCCACCACAGACATACTTTTATTTATACTTTTTAAAAAATACTTAATGTTAGTCTTTAAATAAGTGAAGTTCAAGTGTGATAAAATGATTCAATTGACTTTCTTGCATGTCATTGAGGGCACTGTGTAGAAAAACAAATCTAGAATCAATCTCTTGAATCAATGAAAACTTATTATAGTAGTTTGTTTAGAGATCAACTGAACTGAGAGGATTCTGTAATGGAATGCACGCTGCTTTGTCTTACTAAACATAGCCACTAGATGGCAGCAGTACTTCATGAATACACCACAGCCTGGATGCATCCCAATATGTGACCTTGCCTCCTCCACTTGCCTCCTCCACTTGCTTCTCGTCATGATGACATCACTGACAACAGAATTATATTTCAATATCTTGCAAAAGCTCAATTGTAAAGTCTTTTTCTCATTTGCAATTGGGATGGTGAATGAAAAACAGTCCCTCAAAAGTTGTTGTGGCGAGGCTGACAGCTGGGAAACTTTATCGTTTTCTCCACGGAGGAGGGGCCAGGAGGCGGGACGAGGAGACAAGCCCAAGTGGAGGAGGCAAGGACACATATTGGGATGCACCCCCTGTCTCCTTCCATCCAGGAAACACCACAGGACAGAGGAACATTGGGCTTGTTCATGACGACGCAGTACGATTTTTGCTAGGCAGTGGGCATGCGCACTTTGCCAGTTTGATGCATTCTTGCGCATGCCCACTGAGTCGTCACGAACGAGCCTGTTAGTGTATCAGCCTAATTACTGTAGTCACGCCCCGTGATTAGATACTCTTTTGGTGAACTCTACGGAGTATCCAATCACTGGGTTTGTCTAAGAGTATCCAATGGGAAACACTGGTATCCAATCACTTGCAGTGACTAATTAGGCTGAGTACACTTGGAAGTGTGCGCACTAGGAGGGCATTCCAATATGCGCCCTTGCGTCCTCCACTTGTGCTTGTGACCTCACCCCGCCTCCTGGCCCCGCCTCTGTGGAGAAAACAATAACGTTTCCCAGCTCTCAGCCTAGCCACAACAACTTTTGATAGACTGTTTTTCATTCACCGTCCAGTTTACAAATGAGAAAATGACTAACAATTGAGCTTTTGTGAAATATTGAAATATAATATGGTTGTCAGTGATGCCATCACAACGTAGGCCTATTAGGCCTACTTCCTGGTACGAGGCCACAAGCACAAGTGGAGGACGCAAGATCGCATATTGGAATGCAAACTTGTAATTCCTCATTTACTCCCTGCTACTAAAGACAAACCATGCCTTCCATATTATGCTGAAAGGTCAAAATCAATCAAACAGGCCTCTTGTTTACACTTGTCAATATTTATTTATTTATTTATTTGCTTTCTTAACTACACAATTGTGATTTTCAACATCAGAAAGTGACCACAATATAAATTCCAACATCAGAAGTGAACCCCTTCAACAGTCTCTGTACCAAATCTGATATTTATTTTATACAGGTTTTATTTTATATAGGTCTGTCTGAAGAAAAAAAAAGTCTCATTTAAATAGAGAAGAAACTTAAAAAAACTGAACAACCCTGAAACTGACAGAATCATATAGACTCCATACTGGAGCCTTAGTGATCCTCTTCCACACCACATGGTAGCGCTAAAGTAGCCTGCTGTATTTTGGATGCCAACGATAACAAATGAGATTCAGGAAAGAAGAGGGGTGCACGCATGGACTTCCGGTCTGCGGTGCCGCGCGAGAAACAAAACAAATAAAAAACCCACAACTTGTCTGCAAAACGGATAAAGCCAGCACTCTCTCCTAGCTCCTGGATCCGGTACCGAAAACCAAAGGCTAAAAAGACAACTGGTAAGTCCGGTTTGAGAGTGCATGTTGTTTGTAATGTTGCTTGAGCATGGTGCGGTCGGTAGACCCCTGTGTAGTTTGTCTTGATTCCCTGATTGACGCTCCCAACCCAGGACGCTCCCCTTTCATCTCGCTCCCACTAGCCAGACTATCGGTACCACCGCCATATGACGGAGCTAGTTATGTTGTTGATGTTAGTTTTTTGTTTCTAACCCTAACCTTAACCCTAAACCTAACCCTAACCCTAAATTGCTTGTATGTGGCAGTATATGTAACGTGAAATATAATCGGGTGGGACTACACGTCCGGGGGTGATAGAAACACCTGGGACCGCACGTCCGGGAGCGATCTCAGTTGGGAGTCTCCATGCCCCACCTGTTTGGCTTGCATTTATTTCCAGTGATACCGATACACGCCCATAGGCGTACTGTATAGGCTACATAAACAAACAGACCATCGCATGGTATCATCTGTGTCGCTTCACGTTTTAAATGTTCATTAAAAATGTGGTTTTGCAAGTAACAGTCAAAATGCATCACAACTCTTAATCCTGTAGGTCCATTCCTTTGTCTGAACCGCATCTTGGTCTGTAAGCACAGGCTACTTGATAGCCAACTGTTTCTCAAAGGCCTGTAGGCCTGTAATGCATAATCAAATAGTTCCAATATATTCAGTTAGAAACATTCGACTTAAGAAACGATGCACACGTTGGTTTACATCCCTCAACAGCAGGCATTATGACTGCTTGCATCTGCGTACACTATTAGATCCGGTGGTTAATTTCAACTGGGAAAAGTTCAGTAATACATGATTACACGGTAGGCCTAGAAGCCTTCACTAACACGATTTATCTTGCATAGTAACCCGGAGAATGATAACCAGGAGGACCTGGGTTCAGGGTTCAGCAATGTCACTGACTGTGGTGCATTTTAAATTAATCAGCTACACGAGTAAAACAATACTGTCACTGCAACACCGGTAGGCTATTGTGGAGGCACGCATCACCGCCACTTAGCTTAAACAGTTAACAGTTTGTACCAAGGGGTTTAGCTAGTTCTCCAGATAATTCATAATAAACTGTTACACCATTTTAGTTATTTGGCTTTTAAAACAACAGCCTGGTCATCGAGCATTGGGGCTTCACATTTGGGGTTGTTTGTTGCACGTCATCCCACTTTAAAAAAAACAAAGCCACACCTCTGTTTGCAGCCCTGGTTTAAAGTCAAACTTTGAGGATCATTAGTGGCCCCCTGCTCCTGCTGAAACGTTGATCTTTAGGGCAGTCATGGATAAGCGGTTAGGGCGTCAGACTTGTAACCCAAAGGTTGCCAGTTCGGCTCTTGATCAGGGTGGTTGGGGGAGTAATCGACCAGTCCTCTCCCCCATCCACCTCCATGACTGAGGTACCCTGAGCATGGTACCGTCCCGCTGCACTGCACACTAGGGGCGGCATTGAGGGCTGCCCCCTTGCACGGGTGAGGCTGCATAAATGCAATTTCGCTGTGTGCAGTGTTCATTTGTGTGCAGTGGAGTGCTGTGTCACAATGACAATGGGAGTTGTTGGAGTTTCCCAGTTGGGCTTTCACTTCACTTTCACTTTAAAGGGACACTGTGGAGGAAATAGTCAAAAAATGGTACTGCAACTATGCTGCTCATTGAAACTGGGTTGCCAATTGCCAAATTTGATCTTTACATGGACGTTTTCTAAGTAATAAACACATATTTTCTAGTATGGTCAAAGTAGAGTCATTTTTGCAGCTAAAATGGCTATTTTTGGAAATTCAAAATGGCTGACCATGGAGAAGACCCCCCTTTTCATGTATGAAAAGTGCAATTTTCCCAGTCATAATGAATACTTAAAATTAGATGGTGGTGGTAAGTAATCATGAAAAAGGTAACATTAGTGAATGGGCAGCATGAATTCTGGAAATAAACAACTAAAAATCTCACACAGTGTGCCTTTTTAAGTCTAAAGTTCGTTTCTTTCTGCTTTCTTCAAAGACGATAATCCTGGTTTACAGAAATGAAGAGGGGATGATGGCAACGGCTAGAAGTGTCCCACAACACTGACAGCAGCCTGACTGAATTGCTGCTCTACACCCAGTAGAGGTGCTCCAGCATTGAAACCCAACCCACCCCACCCCACCCCACACCCCTTTCCCATCATCCTTTGCTTCACCACCTTCACATTCCAACAGACACAGCAGAAGCTGGTCATTCAAGTAAAACAATACTCAACAGCTTGTTATTCTGTGAGGCGCGGACCGCGGAATTAAAGCTCCTGCATTGAACCGCTGGTTAGTCTGACCCAAAGGATACAGCAGGAGCTGGTTATTCTGGATACAGCAGGAGCTGGTTACTCTGTGAGGTGCCCAGTTAAAGCTCCTGCATTGGCATTGGGACCCGCGTCCTGAACATGCCAGCGGAATGTTTACTGTCAGTGAAGGAGGAGCCAGAAGAAGAGGACTTTGATGACTTCCTATACTCTTATATACTTTCAAATCCAATAAAGGATGAGAAGCCTAAATTGGAACAAATCTTTAAATCTGAAGTGGACGAGTCGCATGCTG
Organism: Engraulis encrasicolus; assembly: GCF_034702125.1. Lineage (NCBI taxonomy): Eukaryota > Metazoa > Chordata > Actinopteri > Clupeiformes > Engraulidae > Engraulis > Engraulis encrasicolus. The sequence continues at coordinate 6,260,997 of NC_085859.1, read as the reverse complement.
TTCCCGCCCAAGATTTTCTGAGGGCTGCTGATGTTAAAAAAGAGGAGGAGGAGGAAGAGGAAGATGAGATTGGACAGCTCCATGAAGATCATACGTATGCAAAATGTAAGTCAAGTTGCACACACATAAACGCGCTCTCGCACACCAGCAACACTGCAGTCAGAGATCTTCTAGAGAGAGATACTTTAGGCTAGTTATTTTCTGGACCGGTATCCATGAGATGGGTGAGTGCCTCTGTAGGAGACCTTAGGTTAGGAATATAGGCTTGAGAATAGTTAGGTTTGAGAATATATGGAGTCCCCTTAGCGCTGTAGATGGCAGCAGCGCACTTCTTTTGCAAACACCATAAAAAGAGAAGAAGGAGGGGACAACGCCCCCTTAGGAGACCGAATTTGATCACTCGCTTTTGCCAAAGAAAATGGAATATTGTACAAGAACGACCACTAGCTGGTGTGGCCAGGAGTGGCACTGCAGCTATGTTATCGCAGCCAAGTAAATAATGAATGGGTGCCAATGGGGCTGTACGCTTCTCATAGAACTATCTGCCCGTGTGATTTTTTTCCCTGGAAACAATGAAGTCGCGTTCGCCAACGGGGCTATAATGGGAGCCAATGAGAGATGCCTTTCTCATAGCTTAGAGAATCTCTGCTTTTGCATTGGGTGGGCGGAGTTTGACATATCTTTCTCTCTTTATACGATGCTTGCTGCAGTGTTTCCTTAGCTAAGTTGGGATGCCGCCCTTGGCAACGTTCCTTGCCGTCTTGCACAGCTTGTAGCAATAGCTAAACTACAGCTCCCAGCATGCCCGAAAACAGGCTACACTCGGATGACTGGCCCCTCCCTCAAATCGAGAGTGAGAAGAGACTTCACTTGCATTCAGTGTTGCCAGATTAGGTGATTTCCCGCACATTTGAGCTGCTTAGGATAGCCGCCTGCAGGTAAAAATGGCACTTGAGTGGGTTTTTTTGACTCATTTTTGGCCATTAAAGAAACTGTGGAATTGGGTGGGATTTGATCCTTCCAGGTGGATTTTGAGCATTTTTGGGGGGGCTGGAAATCATCAGTGTCATCTGGCAACCCTGGTTGCATTGGTGGCTATAAGGTGCTATTTGGTCCTACTATATCAAGGCTGAATGATTAAGGAAGCATAAGCTTAGTGCCCTATCCTCCTATGTAAACCTTTCCTAGTCTGTTTCTCCCTTAATATTGGTGTCAGATTCACAAATGCAGTTTTGGGGTGCTACCTGGCTACTAAACAGGCACAGCAAGTATGATTGAAATCTATGTCAGGCGGGTCCCAAAGTGTCTGATTTCACGTGAAATGACCCATACTTCATATCTATATGTTGGCTGTAGCAAGTTTTGATGGTGGTGAAAACAAATTTCCCTTTGGGGACAATAAAGGCTATCTATCTAAATGTCAAAAAGCCTTGCATGTTTGGGGACGACTGTATAGAGGTCCTGTCGGAGTTCATCAACTTCCAGGCGAGTTTTCCTTCGATTGCTTAGCACAGGCACGTTAATCGGGAACATTGTATTCATGAATCAGGAATCGGGAACATTGTATTGGAATGAATAGAAAATAAATCAAATGAATTAAACGTGGTCATTAGGGATGCAAACGATTAATCGACTTTAATCGATCAATGCGTTAATCGATTGAAAAACATTAATCGCAATTAATCGACAATTAAACTGACAAGAGACCCAGGTGAAATGGGCATGTGAAGAGTGTGTGTGAAGAGGGTTGTGAATAGTGGGAATATTTAAATCACCTTTGGATTAAAGAATTGAAATAGAATTACTTTAAATGTGGTATTTTATCTCAATTTTTAATTAAAATGTTTAGATTTAGTAGTTTTTTTTCGAGAAACATTGAGATTTTCAGGGGGAAAACGCCGCTTATCAATTAATCGTAAGTCGATCGATAAGGCTATCAACTAATGATTAATGAATTAATCGATAATTTGCATCCCTAGTGGTCATAATGGTACTTACACCACCATAGTACACTACTATGATATAACACAGGGCTTAGTAATGCACTTGGTCATAATAGTACTTATACAAATATATATAGCCTATAACAGTGGTTCTCAACTGGAACAGTCTTGGGACCCACCATTTTCCACTCTCATTCGGCCGCGACCCAATTTTTTTAGCGTTCAAGTCTATTCAATGCAATTCTCAAAACGTAACCAAGACTCGAATGACTGGTTGCAGGCTATCTATCTCGCATAAACATTCAGATTGTATCTATGACAACAAATGACAAGGAGTTCACTAGCCTATCAAAAGAAAAGTTGTAAATTGTTGCAGGAAAAGTTGGATTTTTTTTTTTTAATTACTTTTTTTTACACCAAAGCTCCGCGACCCATCCATGTCCCTTCCGCGACCCATTTTGGGTCGCGACCCACCAGTTCAGAAACACTGACCTATAATATGCTTATTACGTAGGCATATAGTATGCAGACCTATAGTGTATCTGTGTTGTAGACATAGTTGAACAAAATGACCATAATTTAAAAAAATAATAATTAGCCTAACACATAGTTTATTTTGGCGAGATAAAAAAAATGGCTAGTTGAGCTTCTGTATGGCTGGTAAGAAAAAATGTCCACTAGCCAAATTCGTAGAAAGTCAGGATCTGGATGTTTCATCATCTGTGCATTTTATTACACACAGTATTTGAGTTTTATTATAGCCATTTAAACCACTTCCTCATTACGTCACGTCTCGAGTTACTTCCTGGGCTGGAGAATCAAAACATACTTGCCTTGCTAGCTAGCCTATTCCTAAACATATGATGGAAGGATTAGGAGTTTTGCTGCCATCAGGATAGGTGTAAAATGGAAGGTTGTGATGAAAAACAGCATGCAACACAGCAGGAAGTAACCTACTTTTGGACGAGTACTTTAGCACGTCTACTTTTATCTACAGAACGAAAACTGCCAGTCAAGTGACATTAGCCAGCTAGCATTTCAGATGCTCTGAACTGCCTGACCAGGTGATTTTTGCATGAAAATAGTTTACTTGGAGGAGTTTCTTTGTTCTTTGGGCGTGAAAATGCATTTAGACCCGCAATTTAAACTCGGAGAGTCAGAGCGCACCCGTAACAAAAAAGGCTTTATCTCAGTTCGAATGTTGACATTGCTATTTTTACCTAAACCAGTGCTCTTTTAAAGTGAAATAACGTCGAAATAACTTTCGAACAAGCCCTGACATGTGTCTATGGATGTGTGAAGACAAAATATTCGGCGGGTGTTCAAAAAATGACATAAAATGATGAAATTGGCTGGGAGTCTACGGCTGAATTCCAAAAAACGGCTGGTATTGAATGTGTTAAAGTGATGCTTTACATTACAACATTACTTGTTTTTTTTAAGTAAGGCATTACACTACTTTTGCATTACCTTTAGTTACTCTAGCTAAAATGACAAAACCAACAGTTTCAGGAATTGTGTCATACCCATATACAATACCTAACATTTGATTCACCAATACAATGATTAATCCTTTCTCTTCTTACCACACCTTACCATGCACACCAGCGCCTGTTCCCTGCCAGCCTCTTCAACTCCGTAGCATACTGCATTCTCATATTGGTATAGGCCTACACTAAGGCTGTCGACTAATATTCAACGTTCGAATTAGAGTTCGAATAGTGCTAGAAAACACAAATTCGAATGTGGAAGTTAAAGGGCTATGCCGCTATTCTGGGGCTTAATACAGTTCAAATCCAGGGTCAGGGCCAGGGTTTATAAAGCTGGTAAAGTGTCTTCTTTTTATGTAAGCCACTGTCTTGCTTTAAGACAAGTTAAAAGAGGGAGCATGTCGCTAAGCTAGTGAAAGTCAATGGATCTGTGTAGCATGCTACATGCTACAGTGATCCATTGACTTTCACTAGCTTAGCTACGTTTAACATGAAAAATTAAACACTTTACCACCTTTATAAACCCCGGCCAACGATTTTAACTGTATTAAGCCCCAAAATAGTGGCATACCCCTTTAATATTCCAATATGGAAAAATACATGTGCATGGTAGAGGAGATGCTGGATATGCTAGCTGAAAGCAGGACGTGTAGCCCAACTGGACGGCAGAATAAAATATTTAGGCTCCCGTTTTGTCCAGGGTCTGCGCCGATCCTTAAAAAGTCTTAAAAAGTCTTACTTTTAATATTTGTTTTTTAAGGTCTTATAAAGCCTTATATTTCGCCAATTTTTGGAAGTGTGGTATTATATTTACGTGGGAGGTCTTATATTTCATCTGGGTAGCTTGAGTGTCAGAAAAAAGTATAGTTTTTTGACGCGATAAGCCTTATTTAACCGGCATACGTCCCTCAAGATGCGGAAAAGTAGATGAAACTGATCTGTGTTTGTGGCGTAGTGCAGCCCGCTGGCCACACAGCGGGGGCAGCCGCAGACCTGTGGGCGCAGGGTCTAGCCTTGCATGTTCTAGTAGAAACAGTCGTAAAAGTGGTCGAAAAAATACGAACGTGAATCGAGATGGGTAGATAGATGCAAGTTCAGTATAATGTGGCTTGAGGACAAAAAATAAAACAGTTAGCTATCCAAAGCAACGTCGGAATATGAAGCTTGAACTGTGTCGGGAGGACGCATAATCATTTAGTCATTGAGGGTAAGTTTTAAATGTTGTCTATCGTAAGCATGTTAACCATGCCCTCGTGTTTGGGTAAAAGCGTTTGCTAAATGTAAAGGGTTCATTTCATAAAGTCCATTATGACCGTATTCGAAAATAATTGTTCCTTCATACAACAGGGCTCCAGAGTGCGACCAATTTGGTCGCATATGCGCCCATTTTTTTCAATGGTGCGCCTAAAAAATATTTTTAGGCGCACCGGTGCGACCAGCCATCAGTAGAACAAAATCAATTACCAAACAACCGTTTTAATGGACATAAAATTAATAGTCACTCTACAGTAGTGGCCCATCATCACACAGTAAAGCGTGTCGATGCGGTCATTCCTTCAACTCCGCTGAACTACCGGTAGCTTTCTCCCCCTTTCTCGTTCACAGGCAGCCCGACGTTTCAGAATAGAATGTTCGACTTCACTCAACTATCCAAGTTCACATGTGCCAGCGAGTTTTGTGTTCTCAACCAGGCGAGTTTTGCAACGGACGAGAGAGTTACAGTCACGGTAAAAACAGCAAAATGACTTGAGGATATTTTAAACACGAGAGAGTCACAATCACGGGGAAAAACTAAATGGCTTGAGCGGATATTAAACATTGCCACACAAAAACGCAGAAGGCTGCGGATAATTGCCCGTTTTAGCCGCGTGCAGAGCTGGCCAAACAACAGGTGACGCGCTAGTCTGTCGGGACTTCTGTGAGAGTTTTTTGATAGCGACTAGGGCAGGCTACATAGGCCTACTGCCTATCAGCTATCAATCGGCAAGGCATCGTTCATGCACCTCGAGACAGCACGAGGGACGGGGAGAGAGAGAGAGAGAGGGGGGAGAGAGTGAGCGAGCGAGCGCACTAGTGCTGTCGTGTCTGTTCGTAGCGCTTGCTAAGATACCACAATCATTATGCAGAGGGCGAGCGCTCAAAAACGGGGAAATAGACAAAACCCAATTCACCTCAGATTCCACTGTAAACATAGGCTAGGCTATTTGTGTCTAATGATTTTAAAAATCATGACATTTTTTAGCAGGGTTTGTTAAAAAAAAATCTATCCATCCATCCATCTATCCATCCATCCATCTATCTATCTTCATATTGTAACTCTGCGCTTGTGCTGTGTGCTGGTATGTTGATCTTACTAGTCAAACACATATTGACTAAAAGGCAACTAATTTGGTCTTTTCTACCAGCCAAACTGCTTGTAACCAAGATGTGTTAGTTAGGTAGCCTACTGTCATGTCTTTTATAAGGAGCACATTTGGAAGACTAGCCTATAGCACATGAAAGGCTCCAGGTCTTTTAAAAGATGATGATGATGATGATGATGATGATGATGATTATTCTATTATTATTGCTATTGTTATTATTATTATTTTTTTAAAGCTGAGGTGCGTGTGTATGGGGTGGTGAAAACATTTGGGTGCACCTAAATTTTGTGCTGGTGCGCCTAAAACATTTTTTTAGGCGCACCAGTGCAACCAGTGCAAAAAGTTAGTCTGGAGCCCTGTTCATACAATAGCCTGCACTTTCAAAACCGCCTCTAGATACGTGACAGGCTATTTGATGCCTCTGTCAAATGCAAAATGATTTCGTTAACACGATGACAGCATGAGGAAGTGATCGCGAGGCAATACGAAATCGGATGAGTAACAGAATATGTATGAAGCCAATGATCTGGCGAGGTCCGTAATATCCAAATCGGTAAACAGATGGGCAACGGTAAACGTGCTAAATGCTTGTTATGGACATGCTGGAAATCGCTTCCAAGTTGTGCACTGTTTCTTGCTCCCATCTAGAGAACAACAAACTACAGACAGGCTAAGCTCAAAGTAGAACGCTTGCTTCTGCTACCCGTCTCTGATAAAGCGAGCTGGAGGAGGGTCATTTCACGTGAAATCAGACACTTTGGGACCCGACCGACCCGGATTTCGATCATACTTGGTGTGCCTTTTCAGTAGCAAGGTAGCACCCCAGAACTGCATTGGTTTGAATCTGACACTAATATTAAGGGAGAAACAGACTAGGAAAGGTTCACATGTGAGGGTAGGACACTATACATTCAGCCTTGAATATATCAGTCAGTGTTAGTCACAAAAAGATGCCTGTGGTGTTGTTTGAAAGCTCTTTTCTGGCTCTACATATTACACAATCACCTTGGAATACAACTACTCTCAGAATATGAATTATGATAAATTGAAAAATTAAAAATTGCATATCTAAAAAACCTATATTTTAAAATGGCCAGTTCCTTGTCCAAACGTAGCCGGCAATGTCATGAGCAGCACCTAAAATGCTGGTGTTCGGTTTGTTATTCATTTCAGAGAGAATTTGACTCACAAATATGGCATCATACAGACCACTTACTAATAATATGGTAATACCATTGTAGCATCACATGACAAAACAAAAACAAAACAAAAATGGTCAGTGTCCATGGTCCCAGGTTTCAGAAACTAAGGCAGATGTCCATTTATACACACCAAATGATGATATGTGAATGTTTGAACATTCCTTCTCTGTGTACCTGTGCCATCTTCCCTTTACCGTACTTTAAAGAGATAATCAATAGCTACACTCTCATTTTGTACTCTACCAGTGCATTTGAAGCAACAGCTGTGTCTTTTGTAGATAATGTATAAGTATGTCCCGTTGCAGTTACAGGTTCCACTACCAGAAGCACATCCTGATGATCCATGACAAGTCTATCTGGTCTGAAGGGAAAAGTGAAGGATGGAGACGGCCCATAAGGATGCAGGAAGTTCAGTTTCACCTCTCCAGTGCTCGGCATACATTCCTCAACACATGCTAGCCACCAGTTGCCATCATATACAGCTACAACATACCCTCTGATGCTAGAAAATGTAACACATTTAGGGCTGTCCCGACTATTCGACGTAATCGAATATGTCGATTGCGTAAATAAGTCGGCGTGTTCAACATACCGTCGTTTACGTGATTTGCGCAAAAAAAAGTGACTTGCGCAAGCCGCGAGGTAGACGTGCCAAACAGAAGCGAAGAAAATGGCAGAGGCTGAAATCCTGAGGGTGTCAGTGTCAGACGAAGATGAAGTGGCACCACTAATCAGTCTAATGGAAAAAAAGTGATTTGTGCGAGCCGCGAGGTAGTTTACGTGCTGAAAACAGAGGTGGAGAAAATGACAGGTCAGGGGCTGCACGTCCGAGAGTGTCAGTCAAACAAAGATGAAGGTAACAGGCACCACTTATCAGCCCAATAAACGGACAAAGACATCCAAAGTGTGGCGATATTTTAAAGACAAGGCACAAGACCTGGTTGTGTTTCTGTAGGAGACTATATTTATTGAGGAAGTGAAAGTTTTTCAGATCGAGACGCGCGGTATATTTCACACTGCTTTATACTGTCGCTATGCTGGCGGCGTGCATAGCAACGACAAGGGAGCCTGTTATAGACGCAATATTCAACACCTTTAGGGTGACAGTGGTCGGGGTGTTTGTAGAAGAGCTTGTATACAAAGTTAAAAAGTAAATGAAGGCAACAGAAGTGTGCATATTCCGGCCAACAGCGTGAGATGTGGAGGAGTGCCTGATTCAGAAAGGTCTCTTCCCTTCTCCTCCACGGACGGTGCACGAAGTTCACCTCGCACTATTCAATATTGTTTGTGCCGACTGCAGGTCTAAATAAATAGTAATATTATTCTAATAATATAATAAGTCATAATTATGTCGTGCTGCAATTACTAACTGGGTCTATATTAGCGACAGATAGGGGATAGCGCGTTATAGGGACCAGCTGGGTTTTGGTGCGTCAACAGAATGTCATGGACAGAGTAGCCTCGACGTTCTTTCCTTGCAGGCTACTCATAAAATCTCTGGTAGCCTTTACCCTAACCTACAGTGGCCCATATTTGTTTCCACTTTCCTAATACTGTATAACTTGGGCCTCTTTATACATCAGTAAATGTAGGCTAATAAGCTTACTTGATTTGAACTGAAACAAATAGATATAGCATAGGCCTGTGTGTATTATAGCCTAGTCTATGACTAATTTATACTATAGCCTATATAATATATTTTCTTTTCTTTTTTATTTTTTTTTTAGAAATCATTGTCCTAATAGGCCCTAGGTGCACTCTGCTTTATTTGTCTGTTATTTTTCAGGTCAAAATTAAGTGGCATATAACAGTTTTTCCCCCCCAAAAAAATAATCGCGACTATTCGAAAAAAATAGTTGATAGAATAATCGGGAGGAAAATAATCTTTAGGGACAGCCCTAAACACATTCCTTTACTGAGCTCACTCTTTCAACTCTGCCTTCTCTGAATGCTGAAAATGGCCTAACTTCCACTGTGTCCATTGACGATGGGCAGAAGCTGTGTAGTTTTTGAGTACCTGGAATAGTTCTTGCAGATTCAAACCTTTTCAACAGGTTCTCAGCTTCATGATGGTACATCTCTGTTGTGGCAAACTGGCAATGGATGTTCTTGACATTATCCTTGACTGACTCCCTTGAACCAGGAACGTTTTTAAAACTATAGTTGTGTAATTCAAAGTGCTATTCAATCATTTCACTGGAACAACCAGTGCAGGCCACAATCCATCCATTTGTATGCTACTACCAAGATCAGTTGAAACTGGGAAAAAAATCTGTTTTGTTGTTATTTCAGACTGCAACATTCATGATACAATTGCTGTACATCTGTTTCAGAAGCTCCTAATTCAGTTCCTCAGTGACACTTCATCAATGACAGAACGTCCAAAGAAGATCCTATATTTTTTCTGATGGCTGTGCTGCACAATATAAGAACCTTAAAAACACAACAAATTTGTGCCACCACGAGGCAGATTTTCACATACCTGCAGAGTGGCACTTTTTTGCCACATCACATGGCAAAGGTCCATGTGATGGCGTTGGAGGTACAGTTAAATGGCTTGCTGCACGAGCAAGTCTGCAACGTCCTATTGACAATTAAATTGTAACGCCATACCAACTGTTTGAATTTGTCAAGGATAATGTCAAGAACATCCATTGCCAGTTTGCCACAACAGAGATGTACCATCATGAAGCTGAGAACCTGTTGAAAAGGTTTGAATCTGCAAGAACTATTCCAGGTACTCAAAAACTACACAGCTTCTGCCCATTGTCAATGGACACAGTGGAAGTTAGGCCATTTTCAGCATTCAGAGAAGGCAGAGTTGAAAGAGTGAGCTCAGTAAAGGAATGTGTTACATTTTCAAGCATCAAAGGGTATGTTGTAGCTGTATATGATGGCAACTGGTGGCTAGCATGTGCTGAGGAATGTATGCCGAGCACTGGAGAGGTGAAACTGAACTTCCTGCATCCTCATGGGCCATCTCCATCCTTCACTTTTCCCTTCAGACCAGATAGACTTGTCATGGATCATCAGGATGTGCTTCTGGTCGTGGAACCTGTAACTGCAACGGGACGTACTTATACATTATCTACAAAAGACACAGCTGTTGCTTCAAATGCACTGGTAGAGTACAAAATGAGAGTGTAGCCATTGATTATCTCTTTAAAGTACGGTAAAGGGAAGATGGCACAGGTACACAGAGAAGGAATGTTCAAACATTCACATATCATCATTTGGTGTGTATAAATGGACATCTGCCTTAGTTTCTGAAACCTGGGACCATGGACACTGACCATTTTTGTTTTGTTTTTGTTTTGTCATGTGATGCTACTATGGTATTACCATATTATTAGTAAGTGGTCTGTATGATGCCATATTTGTGAGTCAACTTCTCTCTGAAATGAATAACAAACCGAACACCAGCATTTTAGGTGCTGCTCATGACATTGCCGGCTACGTTTGGACAAGGAACTGGCCATTTTAAAATATAAGTTTTTTAGATATTCAATTTTTAATTTTTCAATTTATCATAATTCATATTCTGAGAGTAGTTGTATTCCAAGGTGATTGTGTAATATGTAGAGCCAGAAAAGAGCTTTCAAACAACACCACAGGCATCTTTTTGTGACTAACACTGACTGATATATTCAAGGCTGAATGTATAGTGTCCTACCCTCACATGTGAACCTTTCCTAGTCTGTTTCTCCCTTAATATTAGTGTCAGATTCAAACCAATGCAGTTCTGGGGTGCTACCTTGCTACTGAAAAGGCACACCGATTATGATTGAAATCCGGGTCGGTCGGGTCCCAAAGTGTCTGATTTCACGTGAAATGACCCAGCAGGAGAAACGGCAGTCACTCAGAGTAGTCGTACATTTAACCCTTTTGACACCAGGTATCCTCTCTCCTAATAGCAAAGTGCATTCAACTATTTATCCATCGGAAATAATGAATTGTTGAGCCACTTTTAATGTGTACATTTAAAGGCATTTGATGAACATTCATCTGATTTTTCCATAGGCCATCAAAACATGCGTGGGACCCTCAATTAAATGCCAGTTGTCAATTAACTGACCATATGCATGCATGGTGTCTGTAGACCTACAGATCATGATCTGCAGTTACACCTTGCTACTGCTTACACTGTGTTTACCCTAGGCTACACTATAAAAGCAGAGTAGTCATATAATATTGTTAATTATATATAGGGGTGGGCAAACATGAAAATCTTTAATCGCATTAACTCAATGACTTTTTGTGATTAATCGCGATTAATCGCATAGCGCGCGAAACACAAAAATAATAATAATAAATCATAAATAAAATAAATAATAAATAAAATATATATATTTTTTAAATTAATAAAATAAAATAATTAATAATAATGTGCATATGTACTGTGTAGATAACCTATGTAGGTCTAATATAATATTCCACAATGGAAATGTAGGCTATTTGCCAACCTATCAGTCTAAATGTAGTAGGCTATATGCCTATCCAATGTAGGCCTACTAATGAAACAAATTATTGCATACAATACTACACTAGGGCTATTTAAGATTGCAGGCTACTGAAACTGATATATTAGAAATTATGAACTCAAATTAGAATGGTCTACATGGGCCTACAAGAAAAAAAAGAAAAAAAAACTTGTCACTTAAAAAAACTATATGTTGAAACGGCTTGCCATAGGCGTGCGTCTGTGAGATATGTCCCGCCTTCTCTCACTGACAAAGACTCCCACCTTCTCTCTTATCTGTCGCTATTTTTAAGGTGTTTCAGCGAATAGAAACTATTGACTGTCTGTTGGCATTGACAGCAATTACATCTTTCAAAACAAAAAAATAACGTTAACATGACTAACACTATCTTAAATGCTAAATCATATGCGAAATCATAGCCTACCATGTTGATGCAGCCTACTGCACGCGCAGCGCCATGTACCAAAACGTTGCGTGAGGAATGTAATATCTCACGGTTCGCTTTTTGATCAGGGCTTTAGTAGTCCGCGTGGCGTTATTGACAGCTGATAGACAGCCAGCACAACAGTAGCCTACCCTTTTCATGCTGACCGTACAATAGACTAACCTTGCGAGCTGCAAAGGCGAGCCACATGCTGCTCGACAGTTGCGCAAGGAGGACCAGAACTGTGTACCAAAAATGTCCATTCAGAAGTTGACGTCCTTCTGTAGGCTATGCCTGTTTTGTTTTGACTACTTTTCTAGACATTCTTCTTCTCTGTCAGTAGTCACTGGAAGCAGCAACAAGCGCGCTGACGCTCTCAAAATAAAAGCCACGAACGACGGTCATAAAAGGCAAAAAAAAAAAAAAAAAACACGAAAAAAACCCTGCTGCGTTATAACGTTAACAAAATATTGACCTCATGACCGATATTGACCTCAATAGTTAACGTACCGTTAACGCGTTAACGTTGCCCAGCCCTAATTATATATAATTATGTACAGGCCTACATTTCATTATAGCAATGTAACATTAGCAATATTGCAATGCCTCACCCCGAGCGGTGGTCTTATATTTTATCATCAGAGGTCTTATATTTGTCTTAAAAAGTCTTATATTTGGTGATGCAAAATGTGCAGAAACCCTGTTGTCTCTATCATGTACTTTTCAGCTATATGGACATTTGTAGCAGCATTTCTATGAAGTTGTTAACTGGGGTGCTGTTCGTTGTTCATGGTCTTCCTGAATGACGTGCAATGCTGGTTTTGTTGATGGAGTAGCCTCGAGCAGATTGCTTTGATGTTTGAGTTCTTATTGCTGTTTGAACTGCATTGTAAGAAGTTGTCGTCTCTCGTGAATGACTTACAACGTAGACCCACTCCACACTATGCACGGAATAAAAGTGAGCCGAGTGATAGTGTTATGAAAGTTGGCGAGGTGCGAGTTAGCACCATGAAGTCGCAATAAAGTGACTACAGATAGCGTGATTTTCGAAGGATTTATCCCGTGGCTGGTCTCTCTAAACATTAGTTCCGGCTGCTTTTTGGCGTTAGGCCTATACAACTATCACTCTCGTTGTGCGAATGGGATGCATCCTCTTGCCTGACTAATTTGGTGGTACTATGGCACCTCTTCAAATAAATTGATAAATAAAGTGCTGTTTGGCATGTAAGCACTGTGCATTTCACTGAAATATTCTTCGCGTCCTTATTTTCAATTAATTGAAAATAGTGGGCATATGCCCATCTTGAGAACGTGCAATCTTCATCTGGTTTGGTCATACTGTCAGCCTGCCATTTGAAGAGACGAAGCGCGAAAGAGGAAGTTCAATGTTTTGCGTGGAACTTTAAAATCTCTGCGCGAACATATCAGATGCAATAGCTGATCTCGCGGTGATCTGCGAACATTGTATAAAGAAAACAAAATACCCACAATACCCATACAACATACCCCCATTCAGGTGAAAAAATGTGTGTGCGTGTAATGCATTGTAACGAGGATATATTAGAAAGACTGAAAGACTGACTGAAAACCCTAGGCTACGTAAAAATTAAGAGATGCACCAGATCCTGATTTTTAGGATCCTACCGGATCCACTGCTTAAGATCCTGCCGGACCCGGACCCTGTGAAAATCCTATTATACTGCCGGATCCGGAACCGGATCTTGGATCCGGTGCATCTCTACTTAACAGTCTGCTTTAACTATTACTTAATTGTCTCAATGTGTTTTTTCTGTTGTAGGTGATGTCCAAGGGAGCCAGTGTCATGAAAGACCAAACACAAACGAAAACGGACACACAGAATTTCATCAAAATAATTTTCACAAATATCAGTGCTGTCATTGTGGAGACAGATTTGCTTCTCTTGGAGGATTTATAAGCCATCAGAGGAAGCATTGCGCAGAGGGCTCATTTCAATGTTCTCACTGTGGACAGAGTTTTAGGAGATGGAAATCCTTCCAGAATCACCAGCGTCATGCACGTTCATGTGAGTGCTCTGAGTGTGGAAAGAAGTTTTGTTCCAGGTCAAGTCTCCAAAAGCATCGGAGGAGCCATACAAGAGAAAAGCCATTTCAGTGCTCTCGCTGTGGGAAGAGATTTAGTCAAATGGACAAACTCAAGTCCCACCAGGCGATTCACGCCGGTGAGAAGCCATTTGAATGCAGTCAATGTGGAAAGTGTTTTGGCCAAAGGGCCCATCTTAAAACTCATCAGATTATTCATTCAGGGGAAAAGCCATTTCAGTGCTCTCAGTGTGGAAAACGATTTCGTGCGCAGAGCAGTCTCTCTAAACACCAGGTTGTCCACACAGGGGAAAAGCCATATCAGTGCTCTTTATGTGGAAAGAGTTTTGGCCAAAGGGCCCATCTTAAAACTCATCAGATGACTCATTCAGGAGAAAAGCCATTTGAATGCTCTCAGTGCGGAAAGAAGTTTAGTCATATGAACTCTCTGAAGTTACACCAGATGATCCATACAGGGGAAAAACCATTTGAGTGCTCTTACTGTGGAAAGAGCTTTTGTATGATGGGCACTCTCAAGAGACACCAGATGATCCATACAGGGGAAAAGCCATTTGAGTGCTCAGAATGCTCAAAGAGGTTTAGAGAAATTGGCAAACTCAAGGATCACCAGAGGATCCATTCAGGGGAAAAGCCATTTCAGTGTCATCAATGTGGAAAGACATTCACTCAAAATAGCCAATTGAAAAGACACCAGATGATCCATGCTGGGGGAAAGTCATTTGAGTGTTCACAAAATGGAAACCTTTAGTGAAATTGGCAAGCTCAAGGATCACCAGAGGGTTCATACAGGGTAAAAGCCATTTTGAATTTTGTTCATAGAATGAAATAACAATGTTCAGTTTACCCAAACACATACTGTACCTATCCATAGCAAACCAACAGTAACTCGAGCCTTTCG
>NC_085859.1:6118615-6241115 GCF_034702125.1 Engraulis encrasicolus | reverse complement strand
CAAGGTACATTGGAACGCATCTCGAGAGGCCGGTTATGCCAGAGAGAGCCTCTATAAAGGACTTTACGCACATACGCGCCAGTTCCCTTCCAGCATTACAGGAGAATCACAGAAACCGGAATAAAAAGATCAAGGACTGGACACAGGGTAAGACCTCAGGTCACATTTTAATGAGTTACTCTTAAGGCTACTCGCACCATACAATGTAGTAGGCTATAGAACTTGTAAGGAGTTGACACAGTTTGTTTATTGCAATTTGCACGATGGGGAGGTATGATTTTTCACCGGCGGCGAATACGTTTGTGTGCAGCTGTATCGCTGCATTTATGTATACATGTAGCTGGGTCTCTTAGCGTCCAAAAAGGGCCTAATCGTTAGGGGCTGGATAGAAGCACCAAAATCGGTGTAGACCTTCCTTAGGGTGTTCTCCATCATTTCAGAAGGGGTGCCCCAAATGTCAATGTCATTAAGGTCATTTTTATGGGGCAAATCCAAGATGGCTGCCCAAAACCAGCCAATAGTAGTAAAATGCTGTACTGCCTGGACATAGTGGTGTTATGGGCCAATCCACCTATTTGTGTGTGATGTATACAAACTGAACTTTGAAAATATGTGCAAAACTTACCATAAAAACAATGTTATATATGTCTTATTTAGATTCAAAAACAGGAAAATCATAAAAACCATGGTCAGAATGAGATCACTCTACAATTGAGAGCTCATTTCTGGGCATTTAGCTATTGAACCAACATTCATTAAGAGTTTTAAAAATTTGCAGTGGGTCATATCTATAACATCCAAAAAGAAAATTGTGGTTAGAAAATTTAGGGGAGAAGAGATAAACCCTTGGACTGGGCCACACATAACTGTCCCAATGTTAGCATGCTAGCATTAGCAGGTTCAGACACTCAGTCTGCTCTTCAGATAAAGATGGCAAACAATAATTTTAATCCCACTTACACATGCGCGCGCACACACAAACTACTACTACTTCCTTAGGACCCCCTCAATGATTTAACCCTAGGAGTCCAACTGAAATATATTCATATCAATCAAGTCAATAATACATGTATCAAGTGTCAGTGACAGCTGTCAAATGACAAATGTATGCTGATTAATGTTCAGATATGTATATCGCAGTCCTAAGTGTACAATGGAGTGATAAGGGCATTTATGCTTAGGAAATTATGAATAATCAATATGCAATACACCATACATACAGTATATTGACAGATACTTTGTTTTAAAAGAGCAAAATGGTAACATGTCTGTTTTTCCATCTACTCTTGGCTTTAATCTAGAAGACATGTTGGCTACCTAACCACTTAATTTATTGTTTGCTCGTTATTTTTTATTTGTGGGTGTGGTCCTTTGTTTAAAACATGTCTGCCTGCCTTCCCTCTCTCACATAGGCTACTAAAATAGTCTTTCAAAAACTTAAAACAACAGCATGTGGAAATCCTATTGGCTTTGGAGGGCTAACGTCTATAAGACTATACTGTACTCTAATGTATTGCACTGTACTGTACTCTACTGTACTGTACTGTACTTTACTGTACTGTACTGTACTGTACTGTACTGTAATGTGACATACCGCACTGTACTCTACTGCACCGTGCAGTATGCTACTGTACTGTACTGTACTCTACTATACTGTACTGTACTAGACTGCACCGTACTGTATGCTACTGTACTGTACTTAACTAGACTCCACCGTACTTTATGCTACTGTACTGTACTGTACTTTACTTTACTGTACTGCACCGTACTGTATGCTACTGTACTGTACTACACCGTACTGTATGCTAATGTACTGTACTGTACTCTACTGTACTTTATTATACTGCACCATTCTGTATGCTACTGTACTGTACTGTACTGTACTGTACTAGACTGCACCGTACTGTATGCTACTGTACTGTACTTAACTAGACTCCACCGTACTTTATGCTACTGTACTGTACTATACTCTACTGTACTTTATTATACTGCACCATTCTGTATGCTACTGTACTGTACTGCACTCCACTGCACTGCACTGTACTGTACAGTACAACTATAGAACTGAAACATGTAGAGCGGTGGTGCTCAAACTGTGGTACGCGTACCACTGGTGGTACTTGAGACATATCTGGTGGTACTTGGAATACCATTATGAACCTCTCCTGTACTGACTGGCAAAAGTGAATATGGAAGGCCTTTACTGCGATATTCTAATGTTGGTTGTCAAGGTGGTACTCGGAGAGCTCAATATTTTCTCAGGGGGTACTTCACACAAAAGGTTTGAGAACCACTGATGTAGAGCATTCTGAGGACATGTACAATATTATGCAAAACAGTGTAGTGGGAATGAGTTATGTTACTGTTACCACAAGGTTAAAAAAAGTCGTGTGGCATTTTGTTTGGGGGGGGCGGGGTATGATCGACTATTCTTCCGCCCAGACTATTTATGTGCCTTGCATATCAAGAAAATGAGTCCAGGTAATGATTTACTTTCATAGTATATACCATATGAGAAGTGTTGTTCTATATAGATATTTCTCCTATGGGTAAGGGTGGCAAAAGACCTACAGTAACTTACATGTTGTCCATCAGCTGTCAGTTTTGATAGCAGTTTAAGTACTCAATGATTACTGAGCTAACTAATATAACTTTTGACACAAGTACTAGGTGAGGACTTGTCTGCAAATAAACATTTTTTTATCTCTGTCTTCTTACTCAACATACACTAAGAAATCATTCCCATTTAATTTGAACTGAAGCCATACTGTGGCCTACATGTAGGCCTATATTGAGTAATCTGTAATGCCATTCTAAAGATGACTGAAATGCTCTCACAATATGCACTTGTAAAAATATAGAATTGGGTGATCTTATGGGGTTCTTCATACATATGGAAAGGTCCTGTCCTTTACCCTAAACCTAAACCTAAAAACTCACTACCACAGTGGAAATGCCTCCAATGCTCAATGCTAAATTAGCTTTACAGAATAGTAGATCTCTAAGGAACAAGCCTTTTGTTGTCAATGAGTTTATCTGTACCCACAACCTTGATTTTTTATTTTTAACTGAAACATGGCTGGAAAAATCCACTAGCTCTATCACACTTATAGAAGCAACTCCGTCACACTTTAATTTCATTAGTACAGAAAGGCAGAATAAACAGGGAGGGGGGATAGCAATTATTTTCAAGGCACTGTTTCAATGTCAAAAGACATCACTAGGTGAATTTTCATCTTTTGAATACTTAGCTGCAGTTCTAAAATGTTCTTCTGACATACTGTTATTGACTATTTACAGACCTCCAAGACTTTCTGCACCACTCTTCTTAGAGGAATTTGGTGAGCTGTTGTCGAATGTTTGTGTGGACTATTATAGCTTGTTTATAGCAGGCGATTTTAATTTTTACGTGGACGACTTAGAGAATGTCTATGCTAAGGAATTTTTAAGTCTTATTGACATTTTTAGCCTCACACAGCATGTAACAGGACCAACACACAACCAAGGTCACACTTTAGACCTAATAATAACAAAAGGCCTTAATGCTTGTGCTAGTGTCAAAGACTATGGCTTTTCTGACCATTACTGCATTTTTTCTGATGTTTCTATGTACCCTCATGTTCAAAGGGAATCTGTTACAGTCAAAAAACGTATAATCAACTGTGAGACAGCCTCACTCTTTCAGCAAGCACTTTCAGAGATCCAAAGTCAAACCTCAGAGAGTGCAGATGATCTCATGGTTAATTTTAATTCAAGGATGACCCGTATTATGGATGTTATTGCCCCCGAAAAAATCAAAACAGTGGGACGTGAAAAAGCACCTTGGAGAAAGAATCCCACAGTTATATTGCTAAAGCAAGAATGCAGGAGGGCTGAAAGACAGTGGCGTAAATCCAAACTTGAAGTCCACTACCAAATCTATAAACACACACTCTCGAAATACAACCAAGAAATTTCTAAAGCTAGACAATCTTTTTTCTCTGACATAATTAACAGAAATATTAATAATGCACGTGTCCTGTTTGGCACTGTGGAAAAGCTAGCAAGGCCCCCAAATCTAATGCCCTCTGAGTTCCTCTCAGTCAGCAAATGCAATGAGTTTGCATCCTTTTTCAAAGGAAAGATTGAAAAAATACGTGCAAACATACTCACACATGTGCAACCGACCCAAGATTCAGACCAGCTTGCTATGGTGAAGTTAAATCCTAACCTCATGAGAAATTTTCATTTAGTTGATGTGGACATTCTTAATAGAACGGTACAAAGTCTTAGCTCCTCTACATCTGACTTAGATATTTTACCAACAGCCTTCTTCAAATCCATCTTAAATCTAATATCATCAGATGTACTTCAGATCATCAACACCTCACTACAAACAGGCATATTCCCAGGCTGTCTGAAAGAAGCAGTTGTGAAACCCTTACTGAAAAAGAACAACCTGGATGCACTGGTACTAAACAACTATAGGCCCATATCCAATTTACCATTCATGGGTAAAATAATAGAGAAAATTGTTTTTAACCAATTAACTGCTTTTCTAATGTCTAATAGCTATTTTGATAAGTTTCAATCAGGTTTCCGTGCCTACCACAGCACTGAAACAGCTCTTATTAAAGTTATGAATGACATAAGATTGAATTCTGATGCTGGCAAATCATCCGTCTTGGTACTTCTTGATTTGAGTGCTGCTTTCGATATAGTTAATCATTCTATACTACTACATAGACTGGAACACTGGGTTGGCTTTACGGGCATAGTGATCGACTGGTTAAAATCGTACTTACAACAAAGAAGTTTTTTTGTCGCCATTGGAAGACATACTTCATCACCAATGTCTCTGGATTGTGGGGTCCCCCAGGGCTCCATTCTGGGACCACTACTGTTCAATCTGTATATGTTGCCACTGGGACACATTATCGAGAATAACTCCATAAATTACCATAGCTATGCGGATGATACCCAGCTCTACTTATCTATGTCCCCAAATGACTATACCCCCCTTGAATCACTCTATCATTGCATGGACCAAATTAACAAATGGATGTCTCACAATTTCCTCCAGCTGAACACAGATAAAACTGAAGTAATTATATTTGGGAAAAGAGAGGAGAGACAAAAGATTGCTACTATCCTTGAAACGAAGGGACTGAAAGCAAGGGAAACAGTTAAAAATCTTGGGGTCCTCATTGACAGTGACCTAAACTTCAACAGTCACATGAAAGCTATTACTAAGTCTGCATTTTATCACATAAAAAACGTCTCTAAATTTAGGGGCCTGATGTCTAAACATGATCTGGAGAAGCTAATACATGCCTTTATTTCTAGTAAAGTTGATTACTGTAACAGTCTTTTTACTGGCCTCCCCAATAAAACCATTAAACAGCTTCAACTTGTACAAAACGCAGCTGCAAGGGTTCTTACAAAGACAAGGAAGTTCGACCACATTACTCCAATTTTAAGATCGCTGCATTGGCTCCCAGTAAGCTACAGAATTGATTTTAAGGCTATGCTACTTGTGTTTAAATCACTAAATGGAATGGGACCCACATATCTACTGGATATGTTTCAGCTGTATGCACCAACTAGGTCACTAAGGTCAACGGAGAAGAATTTGCTGGTGATTCCAAAAGTCAAAACAAAGTGTGGAGAGGCAGCCTTTAGCTTCTACTGTATGCTTCAAAGCTTTGGAACCAGCTTCCAGATGACGTAAAAAATGCACCCACTATTGATAGCTTTAAATCTAGACTCAAGACAAAGCTGTTCTCAGATGCTTTCCCCTAGCTTAAATTACTTATTCTTATTATTTTTATTTTTTATTTAATTTGTTTTATTTTATTTTATTTTATTATTATTTTTACCTTGTGTTTTATCTTAATGTTTTTAAATGCTTTTTGACTCTAATTCATTTCCTTCTTTCTTCCCTGTTTCCTTTCATTTACATTTGTTAACTTTGTGAAGCACATTGAGTTGCACCTGTGTATGAAATGCGCTATATAAATAAACTTGCCTTGCCTTGCCTTGCCTTACCCTCTCTCATACAAATAAAATACGTATATCTGTTATGGAAATTAGAGGATGGAGAACCTGCTACCTAGGGCATCTTGCACTGACACTATCCCATTCAAATCGAGCATTAGCAGCAGTCTATTCTCACCATACTTTTAGTGTTGGCAATGCTCATTTTAATTCAGACCAAGAATCTTCTCAAATCGTTCACAATGTTACATGCTGTCAAGCACGTAAGCACAGACTCACCCATACTTTCACACTATGTACATTTTGTAGTTTTATCAATCTGGTCTAGCAGGCTACCCTTGCTTCATCTCTTCTGAGGACTATATTAACATTGTCAGCTAAGTATAATGTCATGTAATAACAATGTAATGCGTTACCAACATGACATATTTTATATGACATGGTAGACATTTTTTTTTAAGGGGCACCCCTTCTAGGATGTCTTCAAATCAGTCAAGGAACACGTGTACCGAATTCTATGCTTCTATCCAGCGCGTAACGATTTCTCGGCTTACAGCCCCTACTATACATGTAGCTTTGGGATTGAGTACGTAGAGTACACCATCCAATCATCACTAAGTATACATGTAGCTCTGGGATAGAGTAGTACACACCATCCAATCACCACTGAGTATACATGTAGCTTTGGGATAGAATGGTACACACCATCCAATCACCACTGAGTATACATGTAGCTTTGGGATAGAATGGTACACACCATCCAATCACCACTGAGTATACATTTAGCTTTGGGATAGAGTAGTACACACCATCCAATCACCACTGACCCCAAGCTTTGGGATAGAGTACGCAGTCACACCAATCACCAACCACTGTGTTCAGCTTTGGGATAGAGGAGAGAACACCATCCAGTCACCACTGTGAACAGCTTTGGGATACACACCATCCAGTCACCACTGTGTTCAGCTTTGGGATAGAGTAGTATACACCAGTCACCACTGAGATTTGATAGTCAGAACGCAACCCACAACACCCAGCGATGGTCCCTCCACCACACTGCCTTCACTAAAAGGACCTCCAACCCAATACATATAATGTAGGGCTGGGACTCGATTACATTCTTTTCATCGAATTAATATATAGGCTTTGAAATTAATTAATCGAATTAAATCACACTTAAATATCTGACTTGAGAAACAGTTAAAGTATTTTTTTCACATGGATTTTGTCCAATGACAATGAATAAGCTTAATCCAGTCCCTCCAGGAAATCGCGATGTTTTTCGCAACTTCAATGAATCCCCGCGAATTCTGCGCGAGAACGCAACTTTAACTAATCACCGCGATTTCCCGAAACTTTTAACCAATCCATGTCCGCAACATGTTGCGCTAAACATGATGCCTTAACGTGTTGCCATAAACATGTAACGTGTTGCCATGAACATGTTACTGTCTGGGAATGGTCCGTGAAAGAACATAGTTTGCTGAAACAAATAGGCCTAATGCATTAAGGGTGGCTGTGAGACTAGCGGTGGGGTCGCTACCTGTTAGGAAGCGCATGGACAGCGCTGTTTTTCCCTCCCCTTGTTGGAGCTTGTGGATTGTCAATGGAAGGAGAGAAATAAGCGTGCGTGTTGGACTTTGCCATTCCCATGGAAAGATGACTACTTTCACAGAATTGTAGGCCTATAGCCAGTTATTAAATAAATACTTGGAGTTAAATTGCATTATAGTAGGCCTATACAAAAGTGACAGCGATAGCGAAAGCGAATAGGCTACCTCAACAGCCGAGGTTGCAACGTCCAGGCTCAATCAAGACCTACGAACACCCTTGCAACCTCTACCTCGCATAACATTTAAACTTCACGATAGGCTGCATAAAAGATTGCGTTTGAACTGATATCATGTAGCCGACATGAGTGTGTCAAGGGAAGGCTGAGTTTTAAAACGTTAAATGAAGACAGGAATGGCATTATCTTACCATTTGACACATGGGACACTGCTACTCTGCTTTCAGCTGGCTGAGGCGGCATTCCAGGAATCAATAAGATAGCCTGATGTCCTTATACATGTTTCGATTCAAGTCATCGAACAACAAGCAGTGATGTTTGGGCCGCATAGCTTTATAATATAGCCTGCGCAAGTGACGCGGGCAGCAGTGCTTGCGCTTTAGTTTAGGCTATTTATTTTTTTCCAATTATTTTCCTTTCGAACCATTTACCAGCATGAAGTAGGCAACCGCTCAGTAGAGCTCCTTTGATTAATGCAATTTTTTGAGAAAATGCCCGCGATTTCCTGGTGGGACTGTTAATCTAAAGATAGGCCTATTGTTCCTTTTTTAAAGAAGAGAGAATTCTTCTCAATTTCAGCAGGCTGTTCACCACCAGGCGTAATACTGCCCTCCACTGGTATAATCCAGAAGTATTGAGCTATATTTTAATCGTGTTAATTTTTGTGTGATTAATTAATTGAAATTAATGCATTAATGTCCCAGCCATAAATAATGTAATAAGGACCCTATTCTGGGCCCCCGGGACAACTGACCCGTTTATTCAGGGCCGGCCCAAGCCTTTATGGGGCCCTAAACAACATTTCTTCCAGGGGCCCCCCATACTACCACCTACTCAGCATCAGATGCTTCATAAGCGTCATAAGAGTTAATTCCTTCCTGGAACTTTGCTGCTCACAGGGGGCCCCTGGGGGTGTGGGGGCCCTAAGCCATCACATAGTTCGCTTATGCCTCGGGCCAGCCCTTCGTTTATTATTAGTTATCAGGTCAGTTATGGTGTGTGTGTGCACGTGCGTGCATGCATGTGTGTCTGTATGTCTGTGTGTGTGTTTATATCATATCAATAGGTTAATGAGTTAAAAGGATTACATGATGAAGTGCCTAACAGAGAGAGGAGAGGAGAGGAGAGATTGAAAGGGGTGAGGAGAAGAGAAGACAGGATACACAGGAAAAACAGCTGAGTAATTTTCCCAGAGTCACAACAAATTTCCTCTTAACGAGTATATTTATCTCTGAATCGAGTTCATAGAGTAAAATTTCGAGTAAGAGTAGGAGCAAATTTTCAGAGTAAATGAGAAATAGGCGGAGCTTCTTGCAAAGTTAAGTTTCGTTTTCCAGCCATATTGCATTTTCTATCACCACTGCTGCTGAAGTCACGGAACAGCTCTCTGGAGGGAGAAATTCGCTGGATTTGAAAGTGAGTGTGTTTATAATCTTTCATAATCTATATGCGTTAAAATGTAGGCTATTACAAAACCCCATAGCATACCCTTTCCATTTCCCATTAGGAATATTGGGTGTTGTTTCTTTTAAAACATGAGACTGAACCGTAATGTTATTGAGCTGTCAGTTGTGTTGAACGTGAAACTGTTTAGTGTTTATGTCGTGTTGTGGTTAATTTGCCGGTACAACAAACAAGTTATGCCTTTAATGGACCGTACAAATGCATCGCAACAAACCGTAGGCAATGCAGCGAGTGTTCGGCTAACATTGGTAGCTTTCCGTTGGCACAACATATTGCGCCTCCGAAATGATCTGCTCGTCATTGTGACTAAATGTAGGCGAATTGTACGGTAGAGCTGTGCCTAGCAAGTTGTGGAATTATCACTGGGTGTGAAATAACAACTGGCTGTGAGCTGGATACGGTTAGCGTTGCCGTGTTTGGAAACCACATGTATGTAACTCTCGTTAGAGTAAAAAGTGGTTCGTTGTGGTAAGGCTAATTTAGGAAAACCACAGTAGGGTAGTCTGGATGAAAATCGCATGAATGCAATTTATGCAGTCCGACCTAGTCTATCAAATTGTGGAATTAAGCCCTGGATGTGAAATAACTGGTTGTGAGCTCGAAAAGGTTAGTGTTGCCGTGTTTGGAGACCACATGTATGTAGCTCTGGTGAGAGTAAAGTGGTTTGTTGTGGTAATGAAAAGTGGATGAAAAATCATATTCCTGCAGTGCCATTTGATGTGACCGTCTGACCGATTATTCCTAAAGTTGTGTGAAGGCTGTCGCAGTTTTGCAGAAGGCACGAACTATTTTTCAACCTGTCGCTGCGTGGCCACTTCGGTCACATGTACTTGACTCTGAGTAGAGTGACGCACACGTGGTGCTGTCCCAAAAAAATCTCTGGTGCTGTTCAGCTTTGCGTTGCGCCCGTTCTGATCGACCGTAGGCCCTACACTTGTGAGGTAGTCTGGCGATAGTTCATTGTGTTCAGAAGGATACTCAAAGCGGAAAGATTATAACACATTGTTTTTTTTCCACCAACAGGATGGAAAACACCACCGTTGTCAGAGTGAAATATAAAGATCAGAAGAAATATGTGTTTTCTCCAACAACATTTACATTCGAGTCATTTTTGGAATGTGGTAAGGGTTTAAAACCGAAATAAACACTTGTAATGTTTAAATCATGTGTAAACTTTGAATTTACAGGACTGTTGAGAAACAGTAGGCCCTTCTGCCTAAATGACTACATTACTGCCTTATTTATTAGGACTAAATTTGGCTATTACATTACTGCCTTTCATATCTGGGCCTGTTTTTTTTTGTTTTTTTTGTTTTTTTTAAACCTCTTGAGCATTTTAACTTGAAAACCTAAAGTATTGCAGCCTACCCCAAACACAATTCCGTTGCCTTTTTTGATAATGACAATAAAACGTTGAATCTTTCTCCTCTTAAGTTGCCAGGAAATTTGACCTTCCGACAATGGACATTAAAGTCTTTGATGAGTCAAGGACCGAGGTTGATCAGGAAGCTTTTGCATACTTGATGAAGCAGCCAGATGTTCATGTCCTGGAAATTGATATCCCAGAGGAAGGAACATCTGAAGGTAAATGCAACTTAGTTTTACACTTTACGCCAACACAATTGTCTGTACTTCCTGTTGATTCTTGCCCTCTAGCTGCAGTATTCAGCTGGTGTGTGAATGTGGGAAAGAGAGAGACAGAGAGTGTGTGTGTGCGTGTGTCTGCGTGTGTTTGCGTGTGCGTGTCTGCTTGTGTATGTATGCACCTTCTCACTAGCCTGGTGAACCAGCGCCACCCGCTGGACGGCAAAATGTTTTGTCTACGGGTGGGTCTGGCCTCGCATAATGATTCAATGAAGCCAGAATGCCATGAATCTGGCAAACCAATTACAACGAAAGATGTGTTTTGAATCAAAGTGGGCAGGGTTTTGAGGGAAGGTTGTTCTCATCAACAATCTTCGGATGTATTATGCATCGAGGCCAGACTAAATTAGACATCCACATTTAGTCTGGTTTATCAGGCTACCTTCTCACATGAACCCCAGACAACAGGTGCTGTGCTGCAGCCTCCAGAGCTGGTGTGTAAATGTGGACAAGTGTATGTGTATTTTGAAAGCGCTTTGAGACAAGTTTAGATGTATATATTGCGCTATATAAATACAGGTTGTATTGTATTGAAGGACAACTGTGATTTTTTTTTTTGAATTGTGTGTCACAGATTCCGTTAGCTCAGGCTCCCTTGCTGATGCTGAGGCTAGTTCTGGATCTGATGACACTGTGATACTGACCCCTAGCCCAAGACAATTAAAACAAGGAGAGGAACGTCGTCTTGCCCAAGTAAGATTCATTAATTTTGTTTTGCATGTAGGCCTACAGGTGCATTATAAAGTCATTTGTCGGTTTCTCATATTTGTTTTATGTTTAACGTCAATCATTAATAGATGGTTGAAGACATCTTAAAAGGAAGCCCAGGAGGGGACAAGATCATGAATGAATATGCTCGGACAAAGTACCTGTCAGATAGCAGAAGGCGTGACCTGGTGAAGATATTGGTTGCTCATATGACAAATGAACATGGGTAGGTTTTCAAGAAATAATAATAATAATGTTGATGATGATTATGATGATTATCCGGGCCCTAAATTAACTTTTTTCAAAAGGTAAAATGTCTGGTAGCCGTTAATTGCACTAGCCAAGAACGTACACTCACTAATGGGTCAAAGTGACTTTAAGTTGGTCTGTTCTGTCAGCCAAACTGCCAAATTTCACCAGCATTTGGCTGTCTGGTAGGTATTAATTTAGAGCCCTGATGATTAGGACAGTACAGTAATTATAAATGGTTGGTTATGATGCTATGGCTCCTAATGTGTGTGTGTGTGTGTGTGTGTGTGTGTGTGTGTGTGTGTGTGTGTGTGTGTGTGTGTGTGTGTGTGTGTGTGTTTGTAGAACAAGCCCGCCTCGGCATGTGAAGGAAGACTACGCACTGGGTATCATCTCCCTCTTCCCCTATTTGGCTGACCCAAGGAGCAAGCTTGGCTATGTAATTAGCTTTCCTCTGTAGTCTTCTTTTTAGAATTTGGTTGTATAAACCCTGATTTAATGAAGTGTAAATATCAATGAATTTATAACTATTTTGCTCTTGTAAAACATACAGTAAGAACTCTTTGTCTATTTGTTATATTTGTCATAGGAACATTATTACAACGCAGAAGATGGAAGTGGCTATTTGGCTTGGAGAATTAAAACTCTGCAGAAAGAAGCATCAGAGGGACGAGTTAAACGTCCACGACCTTCACAAGCAGGTGACTTATTTAAGTTATTGTTGAAACACATAATAGCACACAGTTTATGGTTATATTTGATTATCTCTCATAGCTAATATGGCCATCAAGTGCAGGGACTTGTAGTTTAAATCAAACACCGTCTGTAGTTTTGAGAATACTTTGATGTCTGGGAAAATAATAAGTAAGTGCATTTTGTATGTATATTTTCTGTTATTTCAGGTGGGCCATCTGTTGATAGAGATCCTTGCAAGGAAGGCAATTGGTTGAGCGATGAACGCCAGTGTCAGGAAGCAATTGCTCTGATGAAGCACACAGCTGATGAATCGGTGGTGAAGGAAAAGATGAGGTTGACCCTAGTCTATCGCCAGAAGATTCTGCGTGACACTGACAAATCAACTGATATCCTATCCATTTTTCCAAGATTCATGGACATACCAGGCCTGGTTAGTCTTTAAGTATTCTTAAAAATGTATAAAATGCAGCTGAAGTATCACTCTGGAATTCACATCACTGATTTTTCCACTCTCTGTTTTGTAGATCGAGCAGGATTTTGCACTTCTCTTTGGTGACTCAACCTCTGCAAAGCTGATGGAGAAATGGTCCACCAACATAAAACCAAAAGTCATTGCACAGAGCCGTGGCCTGACACAGACTGCGGATCTCCAAGACCTCATCCAGAATGCTCTTGCTACTGAAGTTGAAGAAGGTAACCGTAATGACAGCAGAAAAATAATTGTCAAAAAATATTACCAAACAAATAACCCAAGTCAATGTGTTGGTGGTGAATGGATAAAGTCCGCCACTCCACACTATCCTTTTACTTTTATTCTTGTCCTCCTTAATGTGCATGTACACAAGAAATAATGACTTCCATCGCATATGTCTCACTTTTGGTGTTCACACACAGTTACTGTTATTTCCTAATTGCATTTTAGACAACTGGGGTCTTCATTCGTTTTATATGTGCATGTTGTCTGTCTTGTGTAATCCAGGTTGGGACAGTGACATGTCGTCCATACTGTTGCTGGTCCACCTTCTACCACCCTCCAATCCAGGGCGCAAAAGGCCAGGAAAGATTTCCGCTCATCGAGCCTGTGATCATGTGGTGAAATTCATCAAGGTGAGTTTTCAGTCTAAAATAGTTTTGCCTTGGAGCCCTCGGAGGGTGTTGAGAAGGAGACAGCTGGGGGAGGGGGAAATCTCAGTTGCAATTGGTATATTTTATTTGTTAATACTAAAGGGCGCATTGGCAGGCTTATGATGTGGTCAAGGGGGTGTGGCAGGCTTATGATAAGGTCAAGGGGGCATTTGTTCTAAAAAAGGTTTAGAACCACTGGTCCTTAAAAGGTGAACTGTGTAGGATTGTGTGCGAGAGTTGGTATTGCAACTAAGCTGCTCATTGAAACTGTGCTGCTTAATGTGCAGCTAAAATATCTGTTTCTAGAAATTCAAAAGGGCAGACAGTTCATGCATGAAAAGTGATGGTGGTGGTAAGTATACATGAAAAAGGTACCCTTTGTGAATGGGCAGCATGGACCTTGGAAATAGCCTACAAAAAATGCACACTGCCCATTCCAAATAAAAGCTGATGGTTAGATTGAAACTGCTCCAAAATGTCTTGTTCTTCTTTTGACAAGACATAGATGAAGGAATAGCAAAACTGTATTAAAAAACATACATGTTTCTTTAATATAAACATGTAGTACAATACTTTGTGTGAAAAAGGATTAATGAATGTAGTAATTCTAACTTGATTTGTATAATACCTTTCATTTTCCAACTTTCACCAAAGCCATAGTTATTTTGTCACATACAATGATGATAGCTAGTTTGTAATGTGTAAAACCTCTTTATACAGGTTTTCTCTTGACATTAGGTCTCTTGTGTGTTTCCTTTCACAGACTGGTGCCAGCATTCAGGGCCATTTGGAGGGCATCACACAGAGTGTCCAGCCATATCTACTTGCAGTTGGACCAAAGAAAAGTATGATCCAATCTTACTTCATTGTTGTTGACAAACAGGCCTTGCCATGCAAGTCCTCCAATTCACTGGCTGCATTCGATGAGCTTTTTAAAGCTCATTATGTTTTCAGTACCACTTACTGCCATGAGCTCACAAATGTGTTCACTTTCTTGCAAACAACCATCTATGACATAGATGTTGAAATTACCAAAGTCAATCCAAGAGTAGCTGAGCTTAGAGCACGAATGCTGCAGTAGACAGAATGATTTGTTTCATTTGTCAGAAGAGTCATGCTGATGCTAATAGCCTCATACGGCACTTTAAACTTGTTCATGGTCTTTGTTCGGGCAAAAGCCTGAAGTTAAAATGTGGCCATAGAGGCTGTTCCCATGTATATCATAGTTTTTCAGGTTTGCGAAAGCATCTCAGTAAGTGTTGTACAAATGACAACTTGAATGTTGATGATGGGGAATGTTCCACCTTCACAAACTTCATTTCATCCGAGGAGACAGACTTGCCAGATCAGAGTTCACCTTCTGAGCCTGTACTACTAGAAAGGCACATAGCCAAAAATTGTGCAAATATTGTAGCAGAACTTAAGCGTGTTGGCAATCCAGTTACTACTATTGATTTAACTGTGAGTACTGTACAAGAAGTAATTGGAGACCTTGACCGTCTAAAACAAGTGCAGTTGAAAAATAGCCTTGACTTACAAGAGCCAATGAAAAGTGTGGTTGAGTCTAAAATTGATCAGTGTTTTGAGAATGCATTGGATCCTTTCCTTCCTTTAAACACTGAGAGTAAGAGAATGAAATACTTTTCTGAGAAATGGGGAAAAATTGATCCAGTTGAATATGTTCTAGGGACACGATTTGCTACACGTTTTATCAGAACAAGTGGAGGCTATGGCCAAACCATTGTCAAGGATAAATTCATGTACATACCAATTCTCGAGACGGTGAAGTCTATTTACCAGCATCCTGCTATAAATGATATGATGGCTAGAGACCCCAAACAAATGGAAAACTTGCTGTATGACATACAAGATGGAGAATTCTTTAAGGAACATGATCTCTTCTCCAAACAAGTGCACACTGTACAGTTGCAATTATTCTTTGATGAAATGGAATGTGCCAATCCAATTGGAAGTAAGCGGGGAATTCACAAACTTGGTGCCATCTATTTTACCCTGAGAAATGTGTCGCCCAAGTACAACTCGAGTTTACTGAATATTCATTTGGTTTCGTTATTCCATGCCCAAGATATCAAAACATACGGGTTTGATAAGATACTAGCACCCCTTGTGAAGGATATCTCAACACTTGAAACACAGGGAATTCAGCTTCCTCAATTTGATCATCCCATCTATGGGACCATTATCCAAGTGACTGGTGATAACCTAGGTCTTCATTCTTTATTTGGGTTTGTGGAATCGTTTAGTGCTAGGTACTGTTGCCGTTTTTGCTTACTGGAAAAGGAGGACTTTCAGACAGTATTCAGTGAAGATGATCCCAAAATATCATTTCGAACTAAACAGCTTCATGTTGAACATTGCCAGAAAATGCAGACCAACCCCACGCTACCTTATGTGATGGGAGTTAAAAGGTCTTGCCCTTTGAATTCTTTGCAATATTTTCACACCAGTGCAAACTTCTCGGTTGATATTATGCACGACATATTAGAGGGCGTTGCACAGTATGAGATGAAATTGCTCATTGAGCATCTCATTCATAATTACACCACATTAGCAGAAGTACAACGAAGAATTCAAAGTTTCAACTATGGTTTCACAGAGCAAAAAAACAAACCTCCTGGGCTAAGAATCTCTGATGCCAATGACTTGGGTTTAAACGCCAGTCAGAGCTGGTGTCTTTTGCGTCACTTTCCAATTATGTTTGGAGATCTTGTGAATCCCAATGATCAGCACTGGTACCTTTTTATTTTGTTGCTTCAGATTGTCAACATTGCTTTTTCTTCAGTTATATCCCAAGGCATCACCATATATTTGAAGCACCTGATTTCAGAGCACCATGGTTTGTTCAAGGACTTATATCCTAAGAAAAGGTTGTTACCTAAGCATCATCTCATGGTGCATTATCCCATGTGTATACGTAAAATTGGGCCCCTGTTACATACATGGTGCATGAGATACGAGGCCAAACACAATGTTTTTAAAAAACAGCTGAAAAGTTTTAAAAACATCACTAAAACTTTAGCCAAAAAACACCAGTGCCAGATGGCTTACTTGTGGCAAACATTTGATCCAAACGAGTTGAAAATGGGTCCTGGCAAAATGGTCTCCTTGAATGAAATGAAGTTTGGTGGTAAGGTGGCAGAAAAACTTGAAGTACCAGTTAGGGCCAGGGTTCTGAAAGTTAAATGGGCCAAGGTCAATGGAAGAATGTTCAGACCAGAGTTGGCTGTTTGTGTGAGAACTGATAATGACATGCCGGTTTTCCATGTAATCAAGAATGTTCTCATCAAAGATGAGCAGGTTATCTTGATGACAGATGCTCTTAAAACACGTTGTTTAGATGAACATACCCATGCATACAAGGTTTCACATACCACTGGAGACCCTTTTGTGTTAGACATTAAAGGGAAAAAACGTTTTTTTGCATGTGGGGCCTTATTTCTGGAATAAAACACATCACTCTACACACCCATACCACTTTTTTCCCATTTGATGCAGTTTGGAAGATTTTGTGTCAGACGGTATCCACTCAACGGTAGCCGTAGGGGCAACATTTCCAAGCCCATAAATGACTTTCCCCCACTTTTTAAACGTTGTGCAGATGTGCCATAGTCGAATCAAACACTTCCCGCGTCTGTCACACCCCCGCCTACTTGTACTCAATTTATTTCTGAAAACGGCAATGAAGGCGGCACCGTGACGTCATCGGCTGGCGACACCATTTATTCTGACAGCAGGCGGTTACGCCAGAGAGAGTAGAGAGAGAGAGGTTCCATTGGCCCATTGTTTCCTGGTTCTATTATTGGGGGGGAAATCCCCCTTTAGGCAGACCTAGGCAGACCTGAGGACTGTTCTATTCAATGCTAGGAGCATTATGACACGCCCCTTTAGGCAGATCGGAACCTGATCACATTAGGTGCCCATGGAAACCTATTATGTTGGCATATCTCTATTAAAGAATCTCTGGTTGAGCTTCCTTCGCTCGCTCAATCAGCTAGGACTGCAAAACGCTTGTAAACATTAGCTTTTTGGGAGTAATATTTGAGTTTTGCGTAAAATGGTTCGAATGTGTACATTCCCAGGATGCGAAAACAAGATGACTAGATGGACATCCTTGTCTTTTCATCGGCTTCCTCTGCAAAACCGAGAAGTATTGAGACTGTGGCTTATCGCAATGAGAATGGATCCTAACATCAGACCGCAGCGATTGCGACGCGCTGATCATCGAGTTTGTANTGCCCACTTCTCTGCCGATGATTTTTGTCCACTAGAGGAAATGAAACCTGGCCAAAAATCTCAGTATCGAATTCTCAAGACCGGCGCTGTGCCTACGGCCACCGAACAACGCACAGATGAAACTACGGTAAGCTAGCTTTCACATGTCCACGTATGTGATTACCCTGTACTTGAATCAGTGCAAAGTCTACTGCTAGCAAACATTCAAACAAGCCAAATTATAAGTTGTGTGCACCATTTCCAAGTTGTCCGTTTTGTCGGAAGCAGCAGTGGGTGCATTTGGAACATTGGGGAACAAAATTGAAACGTAGAGGTAAAACAGTTGACATGACCCAAGCAGGCTACCTGTGATGCAAAAGATTCCCTGATTGTCGCTCCCAACGCAGGACGCTCCCCGGTCGGCTCGCTCCCACTAGCCAGACTATCGATTGCAAAATAGAGCTCTAGACTAGCTCTACTGCTGGGTGCATTTGTGAACGGTCTCCCAGAGCGATCAGTGAACAGTCATCAACAGAGCCTTGACTTTAAGAGCCGTTCACGAATTACCAGTACATCAACAATGGAATGCTGGTTTGTTTCGAACCACACCGTATTTTACTTTCATTGCGTCATGTTGATTGTACGATGCAACCCATAGGTGAAT
This sequence comes from Engraulis encrasicolus, assembly GCF_034702125.1. Lineage (NCBI taxonomy): Eukaryota > Metazoa > Chordata > Actinopteri > Clupeiformes > Engraulidae > Engraulis > Engraulis encrasicolus. Next base: position 6,222,567 of record NC_085859.1, on the reverse strand, counting down.
GAGGTGTGTATGGGGTATTGTAGATGCAGATTTCCAACGTCATGAAAGCCAGATAGACAGGCATGCAAGATATGCATACAAAAAGATATAAAGACATCATAAACACTATCTTTACTGTTGCAGAAGTTTGTAAAAAGGTCCAAAATAAAAGGTTTAAATGAGGTTTAAATGAGGAATGGACATGGTTCAGCTGTGTTGATTTCTCTGAATACTACAGTCACTGACTTGTATGTATAGCCTATGTCTCAATGTCAGATGAACAAGAAAGGGGATTCATCATAGTCCCAAGCTGATGACATTGATGCAGTGTGATGTCTTATTTATGTATTCCTTTTTGTATTTATTTTCTCTTTTAGGAAAGTGCCAGCAGTGGTTTCAGCCTTGCAGTGACCGAATTATCTTCACTTCCTCAGTCAACTCCTGAGAAAAGCCAACACGGTGCACTGGAGGAACCATCAGGATCTAGAGGGCCATTTGACTCTGCATTGAATGTGCTTATGACAAGCCCCCCCCCCAGACTACAACAACACCAAAAAGGCGTTCGTTATCTGGGAAGTACTATGCCTTGGCTCCCACGTGGTCGCAACCATTGGTAAGAACAACAATCAAACACCTTTTATTTTGAAAACTGCCATTACATGACAATATTTCGCCCTTCACTATTATTCTGACAAAATACACACTGTTTTATTGTGCACCAGGTCCATCTCTAATAGTGAATGCATGAAAACCTGTCATAAATAGCTGCTCACACACTGAAATCAAACCCTGTCCTCGTTTTTGGAACACATATTGAAAATTTCACTGAGCATTTCCTTTCAATGTTTCAGCTTTGTATCCGTCGATGGACTTCCCTGCTGTACCACATCACTGGGGTGCATCGATGGGAAGAAGGGAGCAGTGAGCACACCTGTCTCCACCCCCCCTTGTCTGATGAGGAGCAAGAGAGAGGGAGGCAACAGGCCACAACTAAAGCAGGTAATATGTCCATACATTTGTTTATACCTGTGTACACTGTGTGTGAAGGTATTCAATCACTCTAGGTGAACAACTGAAATGGTTATATCTAAAATAGGGGAGGGGGGTGGTCTCACAAAGTGTATGCTTGAAGTAGTATGGGAAGCATTCACCTTCATTTGATTGACCGCTTTGCTTTATTGCTGCCATGTCTTACTGGAAGCTGGTGTGTTGTCTTTGAAATGGAATCGTAATGGTCAATAACAGTATGCAGCATTTGCCCAAGGGCCCACATGTAATGCTGGTGGGTGCCCTGCAACCTATCGGGGCCCTGTGTGTAATTGTTCTGCCACTGACAGTCTACTGGTAAATAAACAAAGTTTCATCTTTATTTCCCCAGGTGAACTCTGTTGGTCCTTCCCATATTCCAGGCAGTCAGGGGATTGAGTGTCAAAGCCCATCTACCAGAAGACGACACAGACCTTCAGAAGGACCCTAATTGAGCGTGCCTTGGAGATGAGGGATGATGCTAGTATAGCATACACAGAGCAGTTCAAGAAGCCACGTTGCAAAAGACTGCTTCAGAATATTGCTCCAGTCGCCAGACTAGACAAAAACTTTTTAGTGGCTAGACGGACCAGTCGCTTTGGGGGATTGAGATCTAAGCCCTATTAGACCCACTGACTTTTTCTTTGAATCCAACACCCAAGGGTCTTCGGGGTCACCATTTCACACTTCTCCAAAATCATCTATAACTCAGAGTTTTGGCCTTGACGCTACAAACCTTGCAACTTCTAGTTTTCAAATATATACTGAGAATTATCGCATTAGAGGTGTTACAGGTCCATCTAATTAGTATTCAACTAGCAGAGAAACAGGGTGACTTTCAATTACTTTTTTACTCGCTGTAAGAAAACTTTCTAAATGCTCTTTTTACTTATTTACACTGTTTTCTTGCACTGATTGAAGACCTTTACCACTTTTTTTGTACAGTTTTGTTTACACTCAATCTAAATGAAAATTGTTTGGATTATATTCACTTTACTGTCTTTTTTGTTAGGCTTTTCAGAATACAACCATATGTGCCACTTTAACATATATGTTTACAGTTAGTTGAAATACTTGAAAAAAGTCAAGGTGTTGCAAACTACCTCAAAGCCCCTGAGAGGCCTTGGACAAAAAACAAAACAGGACTCAGCATTTTTCATTACTGTCTGACTGTAGCTTATGCTGTGTTGTCGAATGAATGTCTTATTATGAATGACATTTTGTACAAATAAAGCCCAAACACAACTGATCTTGGTTCTTTCCATTTATTGAAAATGTACAATAGATTGTAATGATATTATAAAATGTACAATAGCATATACAATACCTAATGCATATATCATACTGAATAGATGTCATTACTATCTATAGTAATGACATCTATTCAGTATGATATATGCATTAGGTATATGCTTGTCAAAAGAAGCTGATAGTCTCTGGCAGTGCCTCTGAACACAATTGAGGCAATAATGAATTGTAAAACGTGTTTGCAATGCTTGCTGTCGGGGCTTGGACATTTCCTGTTGTATCACAGTGCAGGTAGGCTGTCGGATGTAGCCTATGAACGTTTTTGAAGGTAATATAATAATGTAAGGTATGCTATTCGAATATACTGAGGAGCTCTGTCTACTCTGCATGCGTGAATCCAACATAGTCTCCGCTGGGAAATGGATACTTGCTTCTGATAAGGCTCACGATGCAGCTGGGAATCACCTTTCTGTGGCCTGGTCCCAGTCGTAGCCCTCCAAGTGCCCAGTCGAGAACAATTCGATATGCTACTAGCCGAAATTGCCTATGGAAAAAATGATTACAGTGATTAGTATGCAGTAATGCATGAGTGAGAACAATACTCTGAATAGTAACAGTCTAACGGTGACAATTCAAATCTGCATCACACGTTCGTTATCATACTACTTACTCAACAGACAGCTGTCCATTTGATACCGCTGGCTGGGGCTGTGTCCTCCAGTTCAGTTTGGGAACACGAAAAAACGTTCCTATGACTCCACGGTTCATCAAGGCACGGACATCCTCTAGAGTTGTAAGACAGCATGCCTGGTTAGAATCACCCAGCCGTTCACCTCCTGGACGCAAATCCCATTCGATACAGCACAGACATTCATTTTCGGTTTTCATAATAGAACGTGTCCACAAGAGCACCACCAGATACCATCTGTTCGTGAGCGCGCTACTGGTTGTAGCTTGGTCCGCTGTTCCATAGCCTGTCTCTGCCTTCTTCTTTCCAACAGCTCCTCATCTGTATACTCAGGCTCAAAACGATACGGACGGCCATCATACACAAAGTCATCTTCGAATTCAAAGTCAGAATCTTCTGCCATCTTCTGTAAAAGAGGAAGTTTTCACAGCCTTGCTTGCTAACTGCAAACACAGACCGCAACAAATGCAATGGCAGCCAGCTTACGGCTGTCAAAATAAATGGTGTCGCCAGCCGATGACGTCACGGTGCCGCCTTCATTGCCGTTTTCAGAAATAAATGAGTACAAGTAGGCGGGGGTGTGACAGACGCGGGAAGTGTTTGATTCGACTATGGCACATCTGCACAACGTTTAAAAAGTGGGGGAAAGTCATTTATGGGCTTGGAAATGTTGCCCCTACGGCTACCGTTGAGTGGATACCGTCTGACACAAAATCTTCCAAACTGCATCAAATGGGAAAAAAGTGGTATGGGTGTGTAGAGTGATGTGTTTTATTCCAGAAATAAGGCCCCACATGCAAAAAAACGTTTTTTCCCTTTAAGACTCTAATGTACAGGAATTTTGATGTACTGACATCATATGGTACTGATGACGATTTGTTTATTGTACCTCGTTGTTTTATGTAATCCTGATTTCATCTCTCTCTCTCTCTCTCTCTCTCTCTCTCTCTCTCTCTCTCTCTCTCTCTCTCTCTCACACACGCATGCACACACACACCTCTCTCTCTCTCTCTCTCTCTCTCTCTCTCTCTCTCTCTCTTTCTTTCTTTCTCTCTCACTCTCTCTCTCTCACTCACTCTCTCTCTCTCTCTCTCACACACACACACACACACACACGCATGCACACGCATGCACACACACACCGGCTCCCTCTCTCTCTCTTTCTCTCTCTCGCTCTCTCTCTCTCTCACACTCACAGACACGGACACACACACGCACGCACACACACACACCTTCTCCCTCTCTCTCTCTCTCTCTCTCTCTCTCTCTCTCTCTCTCTCTCTCTCTCTCTCTCTCTTTCAAATGTTTGTCTTTATTTTATGTAATTGCACTGTTGTATTTTTTTATTTATATATGTATATTTGTCCATTGTGAAGGAACTTTTTTTTTCATTTATTTGTTATTTTATTGTACTACTATTTTACTACTATTGTATATTACTAATGTACTATTTTATTATTTTTTACAAGTTTTTTTGGAATTTGTAATGATGTGAAACTGAAAATAAACTAAGTCATGGGAGTACAATTTGTTGATTTTTATTGGTTTCTCTGGAGAGAGTTAGTTTTTAACTCTTTAATTGATCATAAACATCTCTTGATGTAGAGTAAAAAAAAAGTCAGAGTTAAATTAAACAACTCACAATAGAGTTTAAAAAATGTCAGAGTAAATTAAAACGACTCATAATAGAGTCATGTTAACTCTGAACTGAGTATATCGTATGAAGAGTAAATTTCAAAACACTCTAATTTGAGTCTAATCGCATCACGCAGAGTAAAATATTTACTCTAAATGGAGGAGAATTTACTCTAGAAAAAATACTCTTTCAAAAGAGTATTTTTTACTCTTTTTAGATAGGGACCAAATACTATCTGTGGCAGAGTAAAATTTTCTTCAATTTGAGTAAATTTTACTCAGGCAAATTTCCTGTGTAGAGACAAGAAGAGAAGAGAAGAGAAGAGAAGAGAAGAGAAGAGAAGAGAAGAGAAGAGAAGAGAAGAGAAGAGAAGAGAAGAGAAGAGAAGAGAAGAGGAGGAGTGCTGTTATGGGTTCTTGTGTTGCAGTGCAGCACAACTAAAGCTACTGTCACTGTAGGGACCTTCACCAGCTTCGCTGCTTGGCCCCAAATAATAACAACAGTAACAACAACAACAACAACAACACAAAATGTTTTTCTTTGACTTGTTTCAAGAATTATTACAGCATTCAGATCAATATCACACTGCCAACAACAAACACACACATTGCAAACAGATGGGAAGTCTGATGGCAATGAGACACTGTAGCAGCTACAAGCAGCCGTCAGAGTCAGCCGTGGATATAGGGCGACATCTAGTGGTCATTAGGAGTTACTGACATGATGACACGATTCAGATGGAGAAATAATAGGCAGACAGAACTCATAACAGTGGTAAACGTCACATGAATACCAGTAGAGCAGTAGTAGTATACTGCCATACCAAGACAAAGTTCAGTAACTACGCCAACATTGAAACTGGGCAGGTCTTCAAAGCCTTGGTGTCAGTGTTGGGAACGTCACTCAAAAACTGTAATGCATTACTGATTACTGTATATTGCTGTCTTTTCAAAATAATCCCTTACACTACAATATTACAACTTTTTTAAATGTAAGGCATTACACCACTTTTGCATTACTTTATACTTTCACCAAAAGAACTGTAGTAGACCTAAATAGCCTATGGATCTGGCAATTTATTAGTGTCATGAGTTTTGACTTTTTCACCTCCCATGCAGTAGGTGTTTTTGGCAGCATATAGACCAGGTTCAGGAATAGCTTCTTTCTGACCCACCACACTAAATAACCTACCACTTAAATCCAGGTCATTGTAATGCAATTGTAACTTAAGTTATTTAGCATTGTAACTAAGTAGGCTAAATATTACAGATTTTTGTAATAATTACATTACTGTATTAAAGCAAACAGTAAAGCATTACAGTAATTAATTACTTTGGTAGCCTAATGCATTACCTCCCCACACGGCTTGGTATTGGGTTGGGTTGCATACTTAAATCCACGTCATTGTAATGCAATTGTAACGTAAGTTATTTAGCACCAAGTAAATATTACAGATTTTTGCCATGTAATGCCTTAGTTACATTACTGCATTACAGCAAAAAAGTAATAGGCTACATTACAGTAATTAATTACTTTAGTAGCCTAATGCATTGTTACAGTAATTCATTACTTTAGTAATGCATTACCTCCCCACACTGCTTGGTATTGGGGTGGATATTGTACTCCAAACCGGGACACACAAGGCTGTGTAACAAGATAAAGGAGGTGTTTTCTTTGAAAACTAACAGGCTCATGTCTGCTCGAGGAGCATCGGGTGAGTGAGTGGTGTGCGAACCGCCCCTTCTCGTCACCTGTCACCGGAACAAATTACGCCAGAAAACAAAACCGCACGCATCTCAAGAGAGAGTCGTCAGTTACGCACATGAAGCGCCACAGTCGGACGTCCCTTCCAGCATTTACGCACATGAAGCGCCGCAGTCGAATTTCCCTTCCAGCGTTACCGGAACCTCGTTGAATCTGGAATAAAAAAAAACAAGGGCTGAACACGTGGTAAGACCGCAGGCCATATTTTAATACGTTACTATGTCTGGTGTTAATTCTTCTGTCCATGTGCGATGTATAGGCCTATTAATAAGCGGCTGTTGTTTATTCGAAGTAGGCCTAGCTGATTGAATGGTAGGCCAGTCGCTTACAAATTCTTTTTAACCAAGTAAAAGCATAGCAATAATTAGGCTAAAGAGAAGTGAACAAATGTGTAGCCTACCGTTAAAAATTATTTTGAATTAATGAATGAATGTTCTCTTCACACCATCATACTTTTAGCATGTCATGAAAAACAATATTTGTGTGGAGAGAAAGGGTCCCCGGCTACAAGCTTTATTTGCGGCCCACATTTGTGCATTAGCCTAATTTAGGCCTAGGTACAATAGGTATTGAGGCAAATTAGTGAAGAGAAAAGAGAAAGTCAGGCATTAGGCCTAAATGTGCAAAACAGTTATAACAACCTGCATTCATTCTTCAGTAGGCCTATACAGAGTGGTTATAGTTCTATTCAATAGAATAATGAATGTAAATGGAAAATGGGCACTCAATTTTGTTGTTTCGTCCGAAATGCTTTGAGTTTGGAGTTGTGGTCAGGCTCGGCTGCTACAGTCCATCACCTCGCCAACTCACACTGACTTGCCAAATGGCCATAAACTGCCGCGTCAGGAATAGACCATTTGGCCATGCCGACAGCTGCATTCATGGGGGAGGCATTTCATTTCAGCGATTTCTGAGTCAGTTACAATCTTTATCACTTAGGCCTCTTTATGATTTAGTCCTTTGGCTACTTAACTTTACTTTATTTTTCAGGGCATTATACATAAGGGGGGCTAGGCCTATATAGACCTGTAGGCTTGCACACCGATGACATGTGACACAGATAGCCTATAGGCTATTTCACATAGGCCCACAGTATATTTCTGACACTGAAAAAGTTGAGCTAACTTACTGTAAAATATTGGGTAACCAGATGAAAGGAATTCAATTTATCACATAAGCCTACTGTCATGAAATTATTCTTGTTTTTATTGCTGTTATTATTGCTGTAAGCTGCAAAAGAACACTTTACAAAATGTGTCGTTTTAAAATGTAATTTAGTGGCAACAGTGCAGGGTACAGAGTTATCTTTTTAAGACTGTTATTACTATTGTGCGTGTGTGCAGGGAAGCCAACGGGGGGCAAAGGGGTTTGTTTTCCAGGGCCCAGGGAGAAGGGGGGGCTATAACTGGGTTCTCATACATTGTATGTATTGGATGGGGGCCCTTACAGTCACGGGGTCTGGCCAAAGCGCTCAGCAGCCCTGCCTGTGTGTGTGTGTGTGTGTGTGTGTGTGTGTGTGTGTGTGTGTGTGTGTGTGTGTGTGTGTGTGTGTGTGTGTGTGTGTGTGTATGTGTGTGTGTGCATCTTCTAAAATGAACCCCAGACAATTGGTGCCATACGGCAGCCTCCAGAGCTGGTGAGTGAATGTGGGAATGTGTATGTGGGTGGTTGACGTGACGCCTTTTTTTTTCATAACATTGGTTAAAAACCTACAAAACTGTTATTTCCTCTTAAAAACACATGTCAATGAAAGCAGATGTGGTACATTTGTTTCATATTAGTCTTAGATGTGAAGAAACACAAGATTTAACTTTATATTAAGATATGTGAATGTGAAAAAACTCAAGACAGTAATATTAACTACAAGTTCAATTTCGTAACACAAATTGCGTCCTGTGGGGTGACATGTATGTCAATGTTTGTGAACGGGCAGCTGCAAGGCCAACTACAAGAGTCCTAAAGACAGGCTCCTAACCAGTCAGTACGTCAGTTATTGGAGAGTGGTGTGGAAGTTTAAGGTGACCATTCACCTCTTAATATGTCTTCATATTGCAATGTTTCCGTCACGCAATGCTTAATTCATTTTATGGTGTCCTGTGGTGTGACTGCTCTTGTAGAAGGAAAACAAGTTTTTTATGAATGAAAACACATATTAAGATTAAACACAATATCATTATCAAGTTTACATGAGCTCAGAGGTCAGTCATGTATACAAAAGGATTAAAATGGCCACAATTCAGTGAATTTCCTGTGGTGTGACTGCATGTCCTGTGGTGTGACATGCTTATGCAATGTGTTACTCAATCCTTACTTGTTTTCCATGCATCATGCAAGGATATAAGGATACCACGAGATTTATTTGTCACATTCACACAATTATTACAAGTAATAGAGTGAAACCATGCAGTGAAATCACACGTCAACCTGTACAATGCATAGGCGTGTGTGGATGGGGTTGGGGGTGCGGGTGGGTAGTAGTGTATGTGGGGTGGGGGTTAAAGGAATAATAGTACAAAGAGCATGGGGGATATTTTTGTGCAGAATATTAATCATTTTATTGCATCTTACAGAAATGTCACACCAAGGATGTCACATCGCAGGGCACATTTTCAGAAAAATGGCAAAAATTAGGCGAAATTCCACGGACCACACAAGAGCTTTATTTTGTTCTATTTTTTTTCCAGTTTTTTTCCATCATTTTCTTCAAGAATTGGAAAAAATGTTTTGTTTTGTTTTGCATTACGCCCTTAATCGTCAACCAACCGTGTGTGTATTTGTGTGTATTTGGAAAGCGCTTTGAGACAACTTCATTGTTGTTGTGACTGATATATAAAACATGTTTTATTGTATTATAATGGGATGTTCAGCTTGTTTGTTTAGTGTACACACACACATAATCCAACATTTGAACAGGCATTTGTAACCATTTGAACACTGATGTGCATGGTAAAAGTCTACAATCATAATGACGTGCCTACAGCACGTTTTGTTTAGCGTTTGTGTTGTAGAATAGTGAAAGGTTGTTTTAGAGCACACAGATTTGTGATAACAAATATTTTACATAGACCTATTGTTTTGACAGTGAAAAAATGAGTTGACAAAAATTCAAAAAAAAAATTGACAAAATGTAAAAAAAAAATTGACAAATTTGCTGTGAAATATTGGGTAAAATGATTAACTTTATCACATATCTTAGCGTTCAACTTGTTAAATATATGATATGTATGAACTCAACTCATCCTCTCTTCTGTTCAGGTAGCATTGGCATATGGAGTCATAAGCATTAGCCAGAGGTGTCACAAGTAAAAGTGGAAGTCGCCTAAATTGATGGTGCAAGTGCAACACCAGCTCATGGTGTTACGTAGGCTACAGAACTTATTCCTCTGCATCTATGGTAATCAGCGTTGCCAGATTGGGCGGGTGCCCACCCAATGGGGCTACTTGGGATGAGTGTCTGCGGGTAAAAATCGGAAGAATTGGCCATTTGGCGTTTTTTGAGAAGCTTTTGGGCGGGATTTGGTCAGACACATCTGGCAACACTGATGGTCATATGAGGACGATCGTACTCCTGTTTAAAGTTTTCAAATTTAACGGTCAAAACCTCAAAATCCAGCTTGGGAACCTGTCTAGTTGAATTCAGCACACTTAAATTATGTTAAGTATATAGGTTCCCAACATTTACTAAAAAATGCTTCTAACATTCACAAATATGAAAAATGTGTCTAGAGCAGGGGTCCCCAACCTTTCTGTGTCAGAGGGCTACCAAGGGCTATCCCCGGTCTACTGATGGCTACCTCTGGGCTACTTGTTGTTCAGAATCCTCTACCAATGTCTTGACATTCTTCTCAAATCACACTATGATAGAATGATTATTTGCTGAAAGGTTATAAAGAAGTATTCTTTATAGGTTATAAATGAAAATATCATATTTAAATGAAGAAAAACATTAACTGTGACTAAAATCTTGTGGTCGAGACTGTTTATTAACATCCTTGGTGGGCACCTCAGAAGCCCCTGGAGGGCTACCTGGCGCCCGCGGGCACCACGTTGGTGACGCCTGGTCTAGACTATTTAAAGTTGGTGCGGGTCCAGTCCAATAGTGGAATACAAAAAGTCAATGCTGTGCTGTCCTACACACTGTGCAGTCCAGCATGGTCCATTGTAGCCCAGTGGTTTCAAGTAGTTTAAAGTTGTTGTTTCCTGTTTTTGTTTTTCAGGTCTTCCCATCTGCTAATGCCTGGCTTACAATAATGGCATCCCAACCTCTAATGTCAGTGAAGGAGGAGCCAGAAGAAGAGGACTTTGATGACTTCCTACACTCTTATATACGTGCACATCAAACTGAGGATGTTCAGCCTAAATTGGAGCAAATCTTTAAAACTGAAATGGACGAGTCCCCTACAGTTCCTGAGCCAGACTTCATGAGGATCTTGGGTATTAAAGAAGAACAAGAGGAAGAGGAGGTTGGACATTACAGCCAAGATGCATCTTCAGTAGAAAGTAAGCCAAGTTGGTATGAATGTCATTTAATGTGTTTACATGTGGCCCCTTTACATTAGCACCGGTAGAACGGTCCGGCCATTCAGAATTGTAAAGAAAATATGAAAATGTGCATATGCAGCCATATTGGGACAGCACCCCTCCTTAACCCATTGATGCTGGATGTTGTGCTGTGCAACATTGACCCAGGCGCCTGGAGCTGCATGACGCCACATTCAGGCTCATGAGATTTGAGATATTTGTATTAAACATGTGGGTATGGTAGAGCTGAATGAACCCACTCTAATGCAAGATGGAGGTCTTAGCATTTCAATGCATTATATGTTTTTTTATATGCTTCAGAGGCTGAAAATGTATTGTTTTATAGGCTGAGGGCAACTTTTCTTAAAAATGGCTTAGGTGTTAAGGGCCGTACACACACATCGCTACTATTTACTAGCTTCTCGCTTACTCGCCTACTCTCTACTCTATCATGGAACGTTCGCTGAAAGTTCCCGCGGCTTTAACTGCCAATGGACAGGCGAGAAGTACCGAACTCTGCTTTCCAATTGGTTACTCGCTTACTCGCCTCGCTCAAAGATTAAATATTTTCAACTCGGGATCCTTCCACATTGCATCGCTTGTACAGTACTCGCCTACTCGCCTGCTTGTCTCGCTGGAACACATTGACATTCTATTGACTTCATTCGCTGAGCGAGTACCTAGTAGAGACGTGTGTGTACGGCCCTGTAAGCGGGCGTTTTGCGGGTGCTGTAAGCATCAATGGTTTAATATAGTTTTTTTTTCTCAACGGGGGTGGTACAGCCCCCCCATGGGCGTTGGGGTGCTCCAGGGGGGCGTTGAGAAGGATACAGCTGAAAGAGTGCGGTGCTTAGTTGCCAGTGAGGACCATTAGTCCATTTCATTTTGTAATGCTAAGGGAGACGTTGTCAGGCTTATGATGGGGTCAAGGGGGTATTGGGAGGCTTGTGATGAAGCCAAGGGGGCGTTTGTTCAAAAAAGGTTGAGAAACACTGGTTTAATATATCGCATCACATCCTTAGACAGAAATTACGGCCCAGATTTTTGAATAACACTAGAAGCACTCAGAGAGCGCAGACCTCCGCCAAGTCAAGTCAAGTCAATTCAAATTTATTTTTATAGCGCATTTCATACACAGGTGCAACTCAATGTGCTTCACAAAAATACTAATGCAAAAGGAAAGAAAACAAGCAAAGAAAAGAAGAAAGACATTTAAAGGGCAATTCCGGCCAGTTTGGATTCATATCCCATCTTGGGTGGACCCAGGGAAAAGGATGAAAGGGGAAACCGCGAGAAATGTTCATGCGTGCTGCGCAAAGTTGTTCAATTGCGCTGTTTTCGGTTAAACCCTGGCCCGTCGGGCACATATTTGACCTGTTCTAAAGCTCCTAGCGTGCATTAAAACCCTTTTGAACGCTTTGGCCGTGGTGTGTGGGTCCATACAAGTCGATCTAGTGGTTCACATTTCCATTAGGTAGCATAGTTACGATACAATAGGAGTTTTCAAAAGTGGCGCACCTACCTCTCTCAGCTTCCGCCTTCCAACTACGTCCGCAAAATGGTTCGCCAAAGTGATACTTCATAGTAATCCATTTTATTTTTGTCCACCAAAGACGAGCCACAAGAAACATATTCACACGTTTTCATGTCCTGAGTTGTTATTGTCTCGCAGATTCACTTCTCTGTCACTGAACGCAGTTTAGTGACGTCACGGTGTCACATGACTCCTGGAAGGAATAATTCTTTATCTGTAACAAATATTCTGGTTCGAAAAAGATAACCATGGCCACCAAACTCTTCAATTGAACTACCCCAACGGAGGATCCATCTCAAAATATCAAACAGTATATTACGACAGCGCCTCTCTTTCTCGCTTCTGTATAATAACTGGATGAGCGAATGGCGTTCCTTCCAGGAGTCATGTGACACCGTGACGTCACTAAACTGCGTTCAGTGACAGAGAAGTGAATCTGCGAGACAATAACAACTCAAAATATAACATGTCATGAGCTTAGAATTATAAGGTTCTATCTCCGTTTAGGGTAGTTCTAAGACATTGAGCATCAAAGTTTTTACATCCCAGCTGTGTTGTGAGATAGAACCTTTTTATTTTATTAATAACAATGTGAAATAATACTTTAAAAAACAAACAAAAAACCACCACACAGGCATTAGTAAACATGTATTGGGTCAGATTATGTCAAAAACTCAATTTCGACCAAAAATAATTTTCAGCTCACGATGTGGCTTTTATAGACCGTCCCTCATCACTCATCGGCCTATTCATGTGTAATGGACAAAAGCCATTTATTAAAGGTGATACTCATTTGTGATTTAGCACGGTTGAGTCAGTTCCACTGTGATATCCAGTGATGAGTTTCAATACCAGTGGACACCGTACCCTTTACCTTTTATATTTTTTCAAAACAGTTTTTTTTTTAAGATGTTGATTTTTTTTGCTACTTTGTGTCCTTCACCTTTGTGAAAGAGGATCAAAATATAAGGGACCTGCAAAAACACCTGCTGAATGCCTAAGCCTTTGTTGTGAACTTTGCCCTCAGTCCTTAAAAACCTAAATATCTCAGCCTCTGATGCACACAACAACATGAAATAAGTTGCATTTCCAACCCTAAGAACCTCAGCTTGCATTAGAATGTCTTCATTCAGCTATTACATACTCACATTTTTATTTAAAAAGCTAAAATCTCAATGTTGCACCAACCAGATCAAACAATACGAGTCATCAGACTAAAATGGGTTAAAGCATCATCACTCATCGGCCTAATCATTTGTAATTAGGGGTGGTACGGTTCACAAAATTCACGGTTCGGTTCATATCACGGTGTCAAGGTCACGGTTTTCGGTTCTCTACGGTTCTTTTTAGTTCATGATAAATGGTGCACTGGGAATATTAAACAATATTTATATAACTACAGTTATAAAGTGATGATGCGCAAGTTGAATTTGACCTTTTGCATGTGTCTGAGAACTGCCTCTCTTGCTAAATGCCATCTTTCAATTGGCTAATAGAATCGGACGGATCACTAAATATCCTACATATGGTTTGTATAGGCTTATAATGTGATGATTTTAATTGTGTCATCCTCTAATTGGTCTTATACGCTAATGTTTTAATCAGAGAGATTGGATAAGATACTCCTAGAATCTCTGTTTTACATATTTTTCTGAGCAGTACATGAATTGCGGTTTGCGACGGATGGCAAGGTTCGGTATGTGTGAGAATTGTAAGGTAAGCGTACCCATTAAGCCCATGTACCCTTTAAGCCCACTTTCAACTTTGAGGTCAATTTAAAGAAAGGGAAAAGGTGAATTTTGTTGTTCATCACCCTATCCAATTAAAGGGTTTAGTAACTGACAAAATGTTTTTTATTGCAAACAAATCACATTTTTTTATCGTCGAGTTATTCCCGTCCAAGTGAATCCAGTCTCAGGACTACTGACAAGAAGTTGCCTCAAAACTTTGCTGTTTTGGGACATGTCAGAAATCATAGAATATCAGCTAGTTTAAGTCAAATGTTTTGAAAATACTTTCATATTTAGTAAACTAAGAGGTAAATGTAATGATTTATATATATATACATGCAGTGTTTTACTAAATTATAGCATTTCCCTTCAAATGGAAAGATGTGTTTTATGAGCGAGCACACGCCGATATTTTCTTGATACAACCACACACCATCTTTATCTTACTATACCGTAAGACTTAAGGTGGTTAGGTATGAATTCTAAGCATATTCCAGTTTGTTTGGCATTGGTCTTTAAAGAAATGCATCATGAAATGTTTTGTGGAGTTTATTATTTCCATAAAATAGCTTTTTGTATAGGCGGGCTTAATGGGTACAAGGTGGGCTTAAATGGTACACCCCATTGAAATGCATGCAAGTTTGCATGCATGCTTATGAAAAATGCCTTTGAGGGACATAAAAAGTGCTGTACAATCCCAAGTTGTTGGTTTAAAAGGCGTAATGTAATGAACTAACAATAATCAATAAGAAAAAATAAATTTCTCTGTTTGGATGAAGAATTTTATGAAGTATATGAAGTAAAAGATGCCGTAATATTTAATTAGGTTTTATGCACTATTTTTTTTAGCAAATCTTACATTTTTGGTCTGAAACCATTTATGCCATGTAGGCTCCACTGTTTAAACTCAATTCACACACCTCACCAGGTATTTTGATAGAGAAATAACTATATGAGCTTATTTGGAACACAAGTGGGCTTAAATGGTACCAATGGTACCATTTAAGCCCAGTCAGACTTTTCACTTTTCTCGTAAAAAATCTTCATATTGTACTTTGAAATATCCATCAACTCAGTGACAAACATTGAGAAGAGAGGTAAATCTTACTATTTAACAAAATATTTCACAAAAAAAATATTTGAAGATGATTGAAAAATAAAGAAATTTAGATTTTGGTGGGCTTAATGGGTACGCTTACCTTACGCTTTCGGTTTTCGGTGCGGTTTGTGCCATCCCTAAATTTGTAATGGACAAAAGCCATTTATTAAAGGAGATTTTCATTTGTGATTTAGCACGGTTGAGTCAGTTCCACAGTGATATCCAGTTAAAGGTGCCAATATCGGGGGGTGCTGTAGCGCTGTGGCACAGCACGCTAAAGCTAGGTTCACACACATCACTAGTTACTCGCTCAGCGAATGAAGTCAATAGAATGTCAATGTATTCCAGCGAGACGAGTACTGTAAAAGCGATGCGATGTGGGCAGATCCCGCTTTGAAAATATTTTAACTTCGACGGAGGCGAGTAAGCGAGTAACCAATTGGAATGCAGAGTTCAGTACGTCTCACCTGTACATTGGCAGTTAAAGCCGTGGGAACTTTCAGTGGACGTTCCATGAGCGAGTGGCGAGTAGTTGAGCAAAGGAGAAGCTAGTAAATAGCAACGACGTGTGTGTACGTAGCCTAAGCCCCCCACATTTGGGCTTGCATGTCCACCCACGGGGACCCCGGTTCGAGTCTGGCCGGGGTCGTTTCCAGATCCTTCTCTGTCTTTCTGTCCCATTCTCTTCCTGTCACCATCTTCAAATGTCCTGTCAAATGAAGGTATAAAAGCCCCTAAAAGTATATAAAAAGGTGCCAATATCAGTGGACACGGTACCCTTTACCTTTTCTATTTTTTCACAGTTAATTTTTTAATGTTGTTGATTTGCTCAACCTTAACTACCTGTGGTAAAACTATGGTTGACATCATTTGCTGTCTGGAGATATTTCCCATTATGTACATAGCCTCAGTAGGCAGATGGGCCCGTCTGCAGGCCTGTGATAAGCTTACTGTCACCAAAAATGAAATGGCTGAGTCTTAATCTGTTACTCGATGCTCTCTGTGATGTCATAGCAATGGTTAAACTTCAAGGGTGCCAATACAACTGGGACTGTAATCAATAAGAAATAGTATGTAATACTTATGTTTTTTAGAGAGGAGTTTTACACACACACACACACACACACACACACACACACACACACACACACACACACACACACACACACACACACACACACACACACACACACACACAAAGCATTGAAATGTCTTCTTTATGTTGTAGGTGATGATCAGAAGATTCAGTCTATTGGCAGACAGACCACAGAGGGGAAAGGATACACAGGAAGAGAAAATCCTGAGACACCAAGCAAGTTTCAGTGCGCTCACTGTGAAAAGAGTTTTACTTACATGGGCAGTTTCAAGAAGCACCAGAGGATCCATTCAGGGGGGAATCCATTTGAGTGCTCAGAATGCGGAAAGATTTTAAGTAGCATTAGCAAACACAAGCAACACCAGAGGATCCATACAGGGGAAAAGCCATTTGAGTGCTCAGAATGTGGAAAGTGTTTTGGCCGTATATCCAATCTCAAGCAACACCAGAGGATCCATACAGGGGAGAAGCAATTTGAGTGCTTAGATTGTGGAAAGTGTTTTGGCCGTATATCCAGTCTCAAGCAACACCAGAGGATCCATACAGGGGAAAAGCCATTTGAGTGTTCTCAATGTGGAAAGAGGTTTACTCACTTGTCCAGTATGAAAAAGCACCTGATCATCCATTCTAGGGAAAAGCTATTTGAGCCAGTTGAAAAGCAAAATCCATTTGAATGCTCTCAGTGTGGAAAGAGGTTTACACACTCGTCCAATCTCAAAAAGCACCAGATCATCCATTCTGGTGGAAATCCATTTGAGTACTCAGAATGTGGAAAGATCTGCACTTGCATTGGCAGCCTTGAGACCCTCCAGGTTATCCATACAGGGGAAAAGCCTTTTGAGTGCTCTCACTGCGGAAAGGGCTGTCTCAAAATGAGCAAGCTCAAGAAACACCAGATGATCCATACAGGGGAGAAGCAATTTGAGTGCTTAGATTGTGGAAAGCGGTTCAATCAAATGAGCTATCTCAAGAGACACCAGATGATCCATACAGGGGAAAAGCCATTTGAGTGCTCTCAGTGTGGAAAGAGCTTTAATCAAATGAGCAATCTCAAAAAACACCAGATGATCCATACAGGGGAAAAACCATTTGAGTGTTCTTACTGTGGAAAGAGGTTTTATTGTATGAGCAATCTCAAGTCACACCAGAGGGTCCATACAGGGGAAAAAAAACATTTGAGTGCTTAGATTGTGGAAAGTGTTTTAGGCAAATAGGCACTCTCAAGAGACACCAGAGGATCCATACAGGGGAAAAGCCATTTGAGTGCTCTCAGTGTGGAAAGAGCTTTAATCAAATGAGCACTCTCAAAAAACACCAGATGATCCATACAGGGGAAAAACCATTTGAGTGTTCTTACTGTGGAAAGAGGTTTTATTGTATGAGCAATCTCAAGACACACCAGAGGGTCCATACAGGGGAAAAAACATTTGAGTGCTTAGATTGTGGAAAGTGTTTTAGGCAAATAGGCACTCTCAAGATACACCAGAGGATCCATACAGGGGAAAAGCCATTTGAGTGTTCTCAATGTGGAAATAGCTTTAGTGAAATGGGCACACTCAAGAAACACCAGATGATCCATACAGGGGGAAAGCCATTTGGGTGCTCTCAATGTGGAAAGAGTTTTAGGCATAAAGACTCTCTGAAGGAGCACCAGAGGATCCATACAGGAGAAAAGCCTTTTGGGTGCTCTCACTGTGGAATGTGCTTCAGTAAAAGGGTCCATCTTATGTCACACCAGCAGGTCCATACAGGCGAAAAGCCATTTGAGTGTTCTCAGTGTGGAAAGAGGTTTTCTCACTCGTCCAGTCTCAAAAAGCACCTGATCATCCATTCTAGGGAAAAGCTATTTGAGCCAGTTGAAAAGCAAAAGCCATTTGAATGTTCTCAGTGTGGAAAGAGATTTACACACTCGTCCAATCTCAAAAAGCACCAGATCATCCATTCTGGTGGAAATCCATTTGAGTGCTCAGAATGTGGAAAGAGCTGCACTTGCATTGGCAGCCTTGAGACTCTCCAGGTTATCCATACAGGGGAAAAAACATTTGAGTGCTCTCAGTGTGGAAAGAGGTTTACCCAATCGTCCAGTCTCAAAACACACCAGCTGCTCCATTCAGGGGGGAAGCCATTTGACTGTTCAGAATGTAGTCAAATTAGCACTCCCAATGGACACCAGAGGATCCATACAGGGGAAAAGCCATTTGAATGCTCTCGGTAAGGAAAGCGGTTTACACACTCGTACAGTCTCAAAGCGAACCAAATGTCGCCTGACTCTCGCTGACGGTGCGTGTGTGTAGCTCTAGAGCCCCCTGGTGGAGATAGTGATGGGCAAATGAGGCTTCCTGAACCAATGAGGCTTTCAGGCAAAAAGGTTCGAAGCAATCGAAGCATTTTTTGAAGCCTCATTTCTCACTGGCGCCATCTGGTGTGCAATGAAATGACACGGCAGGCATTGATTTCATTTTTATAAAATCCTGTGTCTTATTTGTATTCGTTCCGTTTCAATAAATGTGATGGGGTGTGTATGGAATTAATGACTCGTGATTGTGGAACACTCAACACATTCAGCGAACGTTCCATGAGCGAGTGGCGAGTAGGCGAACAAACGAGAAGCTAGTAAATAGCAACGACGTGTGTGTACGTAGCCTAAGCCCCCCACATTTGGGCTTGCATGTCCACCCACTGGGACCCCGGGGTCGTTTCCAGATCCTTCTGTCTTTCTGTCCCATTCTCTTCCTGTCACCATCTTCAAATGTCCTGTCAAATGAAGGTATAAAAGCCCCTACAAGTATATAAAAAGGTGCCAATATCAGTGGACACAGTACCCTTTACCTTTTCTATTTTTTCATAGTTAATTTTTTAATGTTGTTGATTTGCTTGCTACTTTGTGTCAACCTTAACTACCTGTGGTAAAATTATGGTTGATCATTTGTTGTCTGGAGATATTTCCCATTATGTACATAGCCTCTGTAGGCAGACGTCTGCAGGCCTGTGATAAGCTTACTGTCACAAAAATGAAATGGCTGAGTCTTAATCTGTTACTCGATGCCCTCTGTAATGTCATAGCAATGGTTAAACTTCAAGGGTGCCAATACGATTGGGACTGTAATGAATAACAAATAGTATGTAATTCTTATGTTTGTAGAGAGGAGTTTTACACACACACACACACACACACACACACACACACACACACACACACACACACACACACACACACACACACACACACACACACACACAAAACATTGAAATGTCTTCTTTATGTTGTAGAGGATTCAGTCTAATGGAAGACAGTCCACAGAGGGGGAAGGATACAGAGGAAGACAGAATCACAGAACAGCAAACAAGTGCTCTCACTGTGAAAAGAGTTTTACTGACATGGGCAATTTCAAGAAACACCAGAGGATCCATACAGGGGGGGATCCATTTGAGTGCTCAGAATGTGGAAAGACCTTTAGTGAAATTGCCAAGCTCAAGAAACACCAGAGGGTTCATACAGGGGAAATGCCATTTGAGTGTTCTCAATGTGGAAAGAGCTTCAGTTTAATGGGCACTCTCAAGAAACACCAGAGGATCCATACAGGGGAAAAGCCATTTGAATGCTCTCAGTGCGGAAAGAAGTTAAGTCATATGAATGGAGGTTTACTGAGAAAGGGCACTTTAAAAAGACACCAGATGATCCATACAGGGGTAAAGCCATTTGAGTGTTCACAATGTGGAAAGAAGTTTAGAGATATGGGCAATCTCAAGGATCACCAGAGGGTTCATACAGGGGAAAAGCCATTTGAATGCTCCCAGTGCGGAAAGAAGTTTAGTTATATGAGTGGTCTGAAGTCACACCAGAGGATCCATACAGGGGAAAAGCCATTTCAGTGCTCTGAATGAAGAATGAGCTTTAGTCTAAATTGCAATTTAAAAAGACACCAGAAGATCCATTCTGCAGGGAAACAAATAATTCAATGTTCTCAGGGCTTTATTGTAATGGAAAGGGCTTTATTGTAATGGAAGATCTAAACATCTCTCTCTCTCTCTTTGTCTTTCTCTCTCTCTCTCTCTCTTTGTCTTTCTCTCTCTCTCTCTCTCTCTCTCTCTCTCTCTCTGTCTCTCTCTCACGCAAACAAACACGCACATGCACACACACATACAGTGCCCTCCATAATTATTGGCACCCCTGGTTGAGATGTGTTAAAAGCCTTAAAATAAATTCAGTGTTTATTGCAGAAGAATACTGTCACACTGAAAATTGTAGGAAAATGTAGCCTTCAACTCAAATGAATTGTAAGAAAATAAAAAAATCCCTGACTAAAAAATAATTATTTTTCATTAAATCGCCTGTTCCACAATTATTGGCACCCTTAACAATTCCCAGGAAATAAATATAATTGAAGCATTTCTGTCATTTCTAAAGTAGTTTACAAAGTTAACCAGAGTATGTAGAAACATTTAATTAGTAATTCATCGCTTCCTGTTTCCCTGGGGTATAAATATGACGTGACACCGAGGCCATTTCTCTTATCCACTCTTAAACATGGGAAAGACAAAGGAACACAGCATACAAGTGAGGCAGATGTGTGTCGACCTTCACAGGTCAGGCAGAGGCTACAAGAAGATTGCCACTCAACTGCAGCTGCCCATATCCACTGTGAGAGGAATGATTAAGAAGTTCAAAACAACTGGAACAGTGGTAAACAAGCCTGGACGAGGACCCAAGTTTATTTTGCCACCACGCACAGTGAGGAGGATGGAAAGAGAAATCAAAAGATCCCCAAAGCTCACTGTTACAGAATTACAACAAATGGTAGCATCCTGGGGTCACAAAGTCTCCAAATCAACCATCAGGTGCTGTCTACACGCCAACAAGCTGTTTGGGAGGCATGCACGGAGAAAACCTTTCCTCACTCACAATCATAAACGCAAACGTCTGGAGTTCGCCAAGCGGTATTGGGGCTTCAATTGGGACCGTGTGCTTTGGTTAGATGAGACCAAGATTGAGCTTTTTGGCAGCAAACACTCTAAGTGGGTCTGGCGTGCCACGAAAGATGCGCATGCTGAAAAGCACCTCATACCCACTGTGAAGTATGGGGGTGGGTCAGTGATGCTGTGGGGCTGTTTCGCTTCCAAAGGCCCTGGGAACCTTGTTAGGGTGCATGGCATCATGAATGCTTTGAAATACCAGGACATTTTAAATCAAAATCTGTTGCCCTCTGCCCGAAAGTTGAAGATGGGTCGTCACTGGGTCTTTCAGCAAGACAATGACCCTAAACATATGGCCAAATCTACACAGAAATGGTTCACCAGACACAAAATCAAGCTCCCCTCATGGCCATCTCAGTCCCCAGACCTAAACCCCATTGAGAACCTGTGGGGTGAGCTGAAGAGGAGAGTACAGAGGAGAGGACCCAGGTCTCTGGATGATTTACAGAGATTCTGCAAAGAGGAATGGCTGAAGATCCCTCTTTCTGTCTTTTCCCATCTTGTGAAACATTATAGGAGAAGATTAGGTGCTGTTTTGTTGGCAAAAGGGGGTTGTTCAAAATATTAACACCAGGGGTGCTAATAATTGTGACACACATTATTTGATGTCAAATAATTATTTCTTTATGTGGGATTTTTTCCCCACTGAATAAATGCACTTGTATTGAAGGTTGGATTTTTCTCTTTTTTTCCATTAAGGTCCCATATTATTTAGAAAAAAAATAAAATAATTGGAAGCTAAAAACACATCTCAAACAGGGGTGCCAATAATTATGGAGGGCACTGTACCTAAGTCAGGTTACAGCCACCCTGTCCCAACACAGATTCTATCTGACCTGCCTCCCATCTCCTCTACATTCGGAATGTAGGCCTAACATTCCTGTGTGTTTGCTTTGTATTGATCTTACTTTAGCTTGTGCTGGTCTTTCACTGTATGTTTGATTGAATGAATTTATGCTGCTGATGAATGTTCATTTCCTTAATAAATTACTCTGTGATCCGGTAATGTTAAGAGTTTGTTCCTTATGATGGTGATGATATCAATGTTGACGTGTAAAATGACAATTGAATTATGCTCATTATCACCTGTGTGTTAGCTCCTGCATTATGACAACGGTCCTCTCCTTCAATTGGGTAGACAGGGGAAACGTTTCACATTACAAGTGTTGATGACAGTGACTTGTTGGCCTACAATAAACACCCACCACAGACATACTTTTATTTATACTTTTAAAAAAAATACTTAATGTTAGTCTTTAACCCTCTACTGCATAGGGTTGCCATATGGCAACCATTAACTTTTTCCAGTTTTTCTAGTAGATGGTACACTATAACCAATATATTTAGACTTATTTGTGATAAGACAGCCTTTTACTTTGAAACCAAAAAAACTTTTCAGGTCACATGATTAAGAAATAAACACAGGAAGCCCTTTTTCATCACCTACTTTGGTGTGTGGAGGTCATCGCTCAAGGCCTCCATAAACCAAGGTATTACCAACATTTCAGCCCAAAATATTGTTATAAAAAAAATAAAAACACTATCTGTAATATGTAAACTGTTATTTTTCATCATTAAAACAACTTAAGTTGCAAAAGTTTTTTTGTAAAATGGTAAAATGTTATGGTTGCCATATGGCAACTTCATGCAGTTATGGAACAACATTTTGGCCATTCACCCCAATCAACCCCATTGGAATGACTTAGAATTAGAGTAGTATGAGGCTATTTTTACAGATATTTCTTATAATTCTTGTACCAAATGAATAATTTGTACTTATATTTGTAATTTTAGACATGTTCAATGTAAAAATGCATTGTACATGTTTGCAAATAGGTGTAAACAACCTTTTCGGAAGCTTTTTTGTAAATGCGTGTACATGTCTATGGGCCGAATTGTTGACCATATTTTGCTATTTTACCAAAAATAATTTCACTAAATACTAACAATATATATTTTAATGTATGTAATTTAATGAGTTTTAACATTTGGAAAGTAATATATTGGAGTTTTATCAAGGAAAAAGTCTCTTTTTGAGGAAAAACCTGATTTTACACAAGATTCCACGACTGCATGAAGTTGCCATATGGCAACCATAAGCTAAAATCTTAATTAAAAATAATTTTATTAAAAAAAAATTGGAAATCTATTATTTAACTCATTTTAACACTAAAAAAGCACTGAAACATTTTTTACATTGTAAATATAATAATTCATGCAGTAGAGGGTTAAATAAGTGAAGTTCAAGTGTGGTAAAATGCCCCCCTTTCTGTCACATCAACTAGGAAATGAATTCAATTGACTTTCTTGCATGTCCTTGAGGGCACTGTGTAGACAAAAAATCTAGAATCAATCTCTATAATCAATGAATACTTATTATAGTAGTTTGTTCAGAGATCCACTGAAATAAGAGGATTCTGTAATGGAATGCACGCTGCTATGTCTTACTAAACATAGCCACTAGATGGCAGCAGTACTTCATGAATACACCACAGCCTGTCTCCTTCCATCCAGGAATTAAATGCTGTTTTAGCGCGGTAGAAGCAAGCGAGCACGTGGGGAAACAAGGGAGGAAGATCAAAGCCGTCAAGTCCTGTCTGGAGTGTATCGTATTATCGTATGTGGCACTCATTTGAAAGCTCACAATTGCACACACTATTTGTGTATGATGGAAGATGATAAAGATCCCAACACAAACACAGCCATGGCAGAGTGGAGTCAGAAAAAGGTAAGAGTAGCCTAAACTGTAGAAAATAGCCTACCACCGGTCTCAGACTTCCAAATCAATGTAAATTCTTACTCTAGCCGTGTTAAGCTTTGAATTGCAACTTTGTGTTAAAAAAACACACAATTCCACACAATTTACAATTAAGATTTACATTAGCCTAACTTAGAATATTCTGAGGCAGTTGGTGAACTTGATTTAAGTTAAACCATGCTGTCGCCATTGCATTGCAGTGTAGCCTATATCAGAATAAATTAACTAGCCTATGTAGGTTATCATGATGTCATTTATAAATGAACTAGCCTAGGTTATCATCATATCATTTTAAATGAACTAGCCTATTTAGGTTATCATGATATCATTTTTTTTTACACTGTAGTAGGAATTCATGACTCATTATTACACTAAACCCCGTGGCTTTATATGTATATGATAAATAGAAGAAAATACACTATTTCTATGGATGACTTCCTGTCCCATTAATGAGGCAAACTATAGAGTTTATTAGGTAACATATCCAACATCAGTCATTCTGTAAAACATTGACCGCCAGTGTCAACTGAGATCAGATTGGCCATGTTGTGTCAGTGTGTGCACTCTACTTTAATTCTGTATTAATTAACAATTTAACCCCAACTGACGTTTTAACCATTTGGTAGGATAATGAAAACTGAATAAAGACAGAAAACATCTTGACTCTGGAGCTCCCTTTATAGCTTCAGCTGCTGGGCGGCTGAAAGTTTGCCAAACATAGGCCTACTACTTGTATATCTAGGGTTAGCATTCACTACTTTATCCTGTTAGGCACAAATGGAGTAAATGGTGTAATTGACCTACGGCATGTGTTGTGCCTTTGACACCTTTGCTCAATTGTAAGTTGTTTTGGATAAAGCCGCAACGTAACATACACGCGAATTTGCGAACTTTGCCATTCATTCCTATGAGAGAGGCGATGGCAAGCGAACAGGAGCGAAGCGACACGAAATTATTAAAGAAAGTTTAATGTCATGCAAATGAGGAGCGAATTCGCCTGCCGCGGCCCAATCAAATTAACAACATAACTGTTCCATTTCATTTGATTCGCCGTGACGACATGAGGACGGCTGGATTTCGCCTCTCTTCGCTTCGCTTGCTTCGCCTCCTATGTGTCCCTACCGTAAGTGTTTGCGAAATGCAATGTTATGTTGTGTAATGTAAATCATTACATTCTATGAACTGTTTGGAAAGAATTGCCACCAGCCAACTTCACATCACTCAACAGTATAACCCCAGAAATAAAGTATCAATTCACTAAATGTTGCTTTGATGGTACAGGAGGAGTTGGGGCAGAGCCAGAGGAGATGCCAGCAGATAATCCAGTTGAAGGAGAAGGAGCTACAGGAACTGAGGAAGGCTGTGGAGACTCTCAAGGTGAGAACTGACCAGAGGAGAAGGCAGTCTGCAGCAGGTTTCTGGTTATATAGTTAGATCATACAGGGCATATACTTGCCGTTCAGTATCCCGAATATGATCGGGATACTAAGTATCCTGAATTTGCGTTTGAGCTAAACACTTCAGTATCCCGAATAAGCCCTTATTTGGGATACTGAGAAATCGGGATATGCTAGGTGGAGTTTTCCGAAAGAAGCCAGGATACTGACACATGTACACACTTTATCCCGGATACAGGGGTTTCCCATAGAATGCTGGTGCTGGTATCCAGGCTACACGCATTTGAAGAGAATTCTATAACGGCCAAGAATGTAGACTAAATACATGTAACGTTCTGTGCTCATATACACCTTATCCCGAATATGATCATAACCGGGATATGCCTCATATTCGGGATACTGAACTGCATATAAACGCACTCATAGTTATGAGACCCAAGCATAGCTCTAATGCTGTTTGTCAGGGGAACTATCGTTCACAACCAGACTTGCATTGCTTGTCTGGGTTCAGTCTCAGTTAAACAATTCAGCAATGGCATTGCAACCCAGTTGATCAATATTGCTACAGAATTTACACATAGAAATACATTAGAGAGACATATTGACAACTTTGAGCAAAGAAGGTCTCCCTGTCCTTAAAAAAAACAATGTCACAATGCTATGTGCGTGTGTGTGTGTGTGTGCGTGTGTGCACGCCATCAGTCTGGTGAAGAGACAGCAGTGGAGGAGAGTGAGAGGATGTTTACTGAGATGATCCGCTCCATTGAGAGAAGGCGCTCTGAGGTGACAGAGCTGATCAGAGCTCAGGAGAAGGCTGAGGTCAGTCTGGCTGAAGATCTCCTGAAGCGACTGGAGCAGGAGATTGCTGAGCTGAAGAGGACAGATGCTGAGATGAAGCAACTTTCACTGATAGAAGATCCGATCCATTTCCTCAAGGTAGGCAACATTGCTTTTTAGAGTTCAAACTATGGCAATACAGCCTTGTTAATGTCCTGCTGATCAAGGGCTCGTGTCAGTAGGCCTACTTCACCCTAGTATGTGTGTTTCACTGTACAGAACATTGTGCCCATCACTGGGAGGCCTTACAGCACAACTTCAACCAGCGTGACCTTCAGCCAAAGCTTCTCCTTGGAGCCCCTGAATGAATCGTTGTCTGCGCTGAAGATGCAGCTGGAGGAGAAATTAGATTCAGTCTTCCAGCAGGAAATAGACAAAATATCTGCAGCAGGTTTGACAAAATTAGACATTATAACTCATCAGCATTGCCAATGAGCTGTTTAATGTGATACATCATACATGACTATTTGATATTTGATCTCTTTGTATTCTCTTGTAGCTATGATACATTTCCAGATCATCCAGAACATACAATGTGAGTCTCTACCTCAGAAACACACACACACACACACACACACACACACACACACACACACACACACACACACACACACACACACACACACACACACACACACACACACACACACACACGCTGCATGCGTGAATGTGTCAATATATATCCATTGCAGCCCAGACCTCCCAAGTCATTGGTGATGCATGTGGGTGAATGTGTGTCTCTGTTTTGGTCTGCAGATACTGATCCTGAACTCCCAGTCAGAAGAGCAGACAGTAAGGGTCTCCTGCCACCAGACAGTAAGTCATTACTGAGGACCTCTAACAGCCTCCACAGCCTTTAATTCAAACATGGCAAAAAGTTGCTAGCACGGTAGCACGGAAATGTAGTCAGTCAAAATCATCAGATGGATTTGACATCTATCTATTCTAAATCATACTGGGAGACTGGGAGCCAGTGGAGTGAGACTAAAACAGGAGTGACATGATGTGATCATACTTCTTTGTCCTGGTCAGAA
This sequence comes from Engraulis encrasicolus, assembly GCF_034702125.1. Classification (NCBI taxonomy): domain Eukaryota; kingdom Metazoa; phylum Chordata; class Actinopteri; order Clupeiformes; family Engraulidae; genus Engraulis; species Engraulis encrasicolus. The sequence continues at coordinate 6,195,246 of NC_085859.1, read as the reverse complement.
GCCTGGCAGCTTGAAGCCATTTGATGTATTTGTCATTGAGACAAGTAAAAAGGCCATTGCAGTAATCAATCCACACTCCACTAAGGGACCTGCAGAGTGCACCCTCATCTTTACCTGTCTGTTTCACAGGAGATGCTGCCCTGATGTCTTTACCTGTCTGTTTCACAGGAGATGCTGCCCTGATGTCTTTACCTGTCTGTTTCACAGGAGATGCTGCCCTGATGTCTTTACCTGTCTGTTTCACAGGAGATGCTGCCCTGATGTCTTTACCTGTCTGTTTCACAGGAGATGCTGCCCTGATGTCTTTACCTGTTTCACAGGAGATGCTGCCCTGATGTCTTTACCTGTCTGTTTCACAGGAGATGCTGCCCTGATGTCTTTACCTGTCTGTTTCACAGGAGATGCTGCCCTGATGTCTTTACCTGTCTGTTTCACAGGAGATGCTGCCCTGTAAGATGTCTTAAGCTAGAGGCTCTTAATACGATATATGATATGATACAATATGATACGATAGTACTTGGTCAATTTGCACTGAAATTCATGTTGCATTCCTGAGCAAGACTCGTTTAAGGCATGACATACATGACAGTCATGGGTGAGCGGTTAGGGTGTCAGACTTGCATCCCAGAGGTTGACGGTTCGACTCCCGACCCGCCAGGTTGGTGGGGGGAGTAATCAACCAGTGCTCTCCCCCATCCTCCTCCATGACTGAGGTACCCTGAGCATGGTACCGTCCCACCGCACTGCTCCCAATGGGGCGCCACTAAGGGCATCCCTTGCACGGATGAGGCATAAATGCAATTTCGTTGTGTGCAGTGTGCAGTGTTCACTTGTGTGCTGTGGAGTGCTGTGTCACAATGCCAATGGGAGTTGGAGTTTCCCAATGGGCTTTCACTTTTTTTTTTTTTTTTTACACACAGCATCACAAAACTATTGCACGTGTGTCATGCTCCACATGCGTAAGCACTAGCTGACAAAATAAAAGCATGCAGAGCTACAGGCATACATACAAACCACATCATTTGAAGACATTGGCATCGTGCAGTGATAACACTATACATACAGTCGTAGCCCTTAATGCACGCAGTACCTCCTGTGGCACGCTGTAATAGACATTGAAAGTTAACTACTCTAGTACTACACTACTATGACGGTGCACAGGGCCTTTAGTAATACATTACGACTTGGTCATTGCCATTCTGGTAACAGCTAATTTATAATGCCGTGTCTTAAGGGGTTTTAAGACTGATTCAACAGAAGAATTGACTGATGTTTGAAGGAATGTTTAATTTTGTTGTGGTTAAAGAAGGGAACTCTGAAATACCTACTTGAGGGTAATGGCTCTTTTTGTGAGCTCCTAGAATAGGTTTGTGTGACAGAAGTCTTCTTGCACAGTCCCCGGGGATGCAAACCTGTCACCTTGTCAACTACAACGGTCCGGCAATGGGAGGCGCAGTACGATATCTTTAGACTAAAGGACCAGTTCCTCAGCCCAACGGCATCAACACTGTATGAGGCTTTGGGAGGGAGGTTTACAAACGTTCCACGCCACCTCTGCTAGTTACCCGCCGTTACTTTTGCTGTGGGCAGCCCAATGATCTTAGAGTTTTGATCTGCTAAACCAAGCTGTACTTTCCAGTAAAGCATAACTCTCTGAATCACAGATGTAAAAAAGTGTATTTATTATATTAACATCAAATGATCTTAATCTTCACAGGAAGTATATGAAGAATGTCAAGTCAAGTCAAGACAGTCCATGTCAGATTTTGGTCAATCATGACAAAATGAATAGACCAGGTGCAATGCGATTCAAGCGACAGAGCGATACGCGCGATTCAAGAGACTACAGTATGTCCATACAGGCAGAAGGCAAAGCATTCAAGCATTCCCATTGGCTGTGGTCACTGACCTCTATACAGTCATTGACTGTCGCGGCTTGTCGCTGAACCACGTCATAGACATTTGAAAGGACTCAACTTCAAACTGCCGCGCTCGTCGCGCAAATCGCTCTAGTCTCCAGAATCGCTTTTGTCTCGCGACTCAATACAAAGTCAATTACTTCCGTCGCTCGCCTCGCTCTTGTCGCGGTAGGTGTATTTGTGCGGTAACACCCTGTCGTGTCACGTTGTCATGTGATCTCCACTGGTCTATTGAATGTGGAGCATATTGTGGTGTTGACACACTTATTTAGGCCAATGTGATGTTTTCATATTGTGGTGTTGATGTACTTATTTAGGCCAATGTGATGTTTTCATATTGTGGTGTTGACACACTTATTTAGGCCAATGTGATGTTTTCTGTCTCAGTGTCTGATGGCCAGGCTCTTATTGCTGAACCAGTGACCAGAGAGGACTTCTTACAGTGTGAGTTGGGCACACACACACACACACACACACAGAAACACCTGTGCATACACACATACACACTTTGTACTGCCCACACTACTCACATACATACACATAGTGTAGTACATATACTCTACCTACACACACACACACACACACACACACACTTAACCTCCCACCACCACCAAACACACATACACACACAGCTATCACGACTAAACACTTGTTTCTTTTCATCTTCTCCTCCATCAGATTGCTGTCGTTTCACTCTGGATCCAAACACAGCACACACAGGCCTCCATCTGTCTGAGGGGAACAGGAGGGTGGAGTGTAGAGGGGGCCCGATACCATTTCCTTTTGATCCAGACACAATTGATGTGTGTTCTCAGGTGCTGTGTAGAGAGGGAGTGTCTGCACGCTGCTACTGGGAGGTTGAGAGGGCTGAAGAGTATGTTGGTGTAGCAGTGTCATATAAAAGCATCAGCAGGAAAGGAGGTGATGATGATGATAGGTTTGGATATAATGATCATTCCTGGATGCTGGACCTCTGCAGCTCCAGCTCCTCTTTCATACACAATAGTGAAGAGACTAAACTCCCTCTAGTGGCCAGCTCCAGAATAGGAGTGTATGTGGATCACAGGGCAGGAACTCTGGCCTTCTACAGCATCAGGGGAGACACAATGACCCTCCTGCACAGAGTCCACACCACATTCACACACACACTCTACCCTGGGTTTGCATTTTGGGTATATGATGGATCATCAGTGAGGCTGTTGTGAGGTTCCAACAGGTGAATGCTGCTCCTGTGGACCATTCAGAACACACACACACACACACACACACACACACACACACACACACACACACACACACACACACACACACACACACACACACACACACACACACACACACACACACACACACACACACACACCTGGGTTTTGGTTAGCTACTGGATCATCAGTGAAGATGTTGTGCATGTGGGCATGCCTGTGATTGGGAACATATGGAGCACAAAGTCAGCCTTTTTGACTCTGATGAAGACGCACTGCATCGAAAAGTTAGTCATAAAAATGAGAGATTCTGAAAAGTACACTTATTATGCAATTTTGAGAGGAAAGAGGCTGTTCCTGAGGCATATGATGTTTGTTTGTTGTTACAAGACATTACAGTTTTTGCCTACTGCTTGCACACAATTTGCAAAATTTGGCTCATAGAGTCAAAACTCTACACACAAACCAAAAACTCTCAACACTTGGAGATAAACCCTGCACATATATGCCAACATGAAACTCTGCTATCAAAACCTTAACATTGCCAGAAAAACTCAGCAATCTTTTGTCAAAACCTCACTTTCATGTCAAAAGACACATTAGCACCAAATGAGAAAACAAATTAGATCAACGTGAAAACAGTTGTCTACTTTATACAAAACACAGCAGTCTTTCTTTTTGTACCAGTCTATTCAGACTCACAGAATGTACATCTTCACAAGACCCCAAAATTCAATACTGTACATTACACAACTGCACCTTACAGTACAGGACATTACAGTAAACTGAAGCAAAATATCTTAAACAGTACATCACTCTCAACACAACAGTGTGTATGTGAGCTTACAGTATGAACCATTTTTTTGTGTAGCCTATTACGTATATTCACACATTTTCAAACATCTAAATATGATATAAATATGTGGTTGACGTCAACATGCTGTAATGAAAAACATTTTGTTGTTTGGGTATGAGGTATGAGGTTTGCTTACAGTAAAGTAACGAAGTACAATACATTTCCAGACACAATATGCAGCTGACATCTACTATTATGTGTATTTCTACAAACTATCATGTTCATACCTAACATGTGATGATGAAGATAAAAGGCTACTCCTGCCATCAGGGTAGGTTTTACAGAACGTGAGTCAGTCAATGTCACTCCATATTCTACTCTTTAGTACCGTTGTGCTATTTGTTGTTTTGTTTGAGTGTAGGAAGGTGTGAATTTAGCAAAGTAGCCATCAAAGTAAAACAAATAGATACGAAATAAAATAAGTGCAATGTAATATAAAGAATGCAACTTTGTAACTGGCAGAATAGTGGTTAATTTTGAAAGCATGTGTTTTATTGTCGGTGCCTAAATCTTGTCATACATCCAGTGTGTTTTGTTTTTCTAGCGGATGTGTTTTCCCAATGATATGATGAGTGTTCATTTTTTAATGGAGTGTCTTATGAAGGAAAAAGTGTGCAGTGACCATGAGCAAGTGTGTAGCATAAAGCAAAACGTGTGTTGCTGAATTGCTGCAACAGTGTTAAGCAGAACTTTTGTTTAAGGTACGGCATACTGTGTTTAAGTTATGTTACCAACAACTTAACAATATGCTATTTTTGTCTAAGCATCAGCCTATAGTGTTCAAGCAGTAGGCAAATACTGTAAACTACTGACTGGACTGAGGACATCGTCAGGAATGCCCATGTCTGTGGTGCCTACTGCATATCTGAAGTTAGCGTCAGTGCAAGACCATCTGCTGTTGCATTCTGGGTAGTCTCAGGCAAGATTGATGTCACTGTGACTTCGTTCAGAATAAAGTTGAATAAATTTGAAATGCAAATAACCAAACCTAGACTCTTTGGTCTTTTCATTCATAATGTAATCTTGTGCTGTAGTGGTGATTAAAAGAAGTGGTCTCATCTCTGTCCCAAATTAGGGGGAGGGTTGGGGGGGGGGTTGGGCAGGGGGGGCAATAATTAAAGTCTACTGTACTGCCCTACAATATCAGAACGCAGTATCTTGAAAATTGTCGAAAATGGGTTTAGACCGGAAATTGGCTTCAAAATACCTTCTTTTTCTTGTGTTAACATTTTTTGGTCCAACTTGGTCCCGTTTCAGAAAAAAACGATAAAAACTGATTATACTGCACTTTTTGGTTTTAGGAGGTTACGTCGTACTAGCCAAGAACGCAGTATAATGCGCATTATACTGCACTTCTCCATTGACACCGTGGTTTTGGTGTAGACAGTAATACCACAACAGAACGCAGTATAATGATTTTTTCAGCTAAAAAGTAATGAGAATGAGAAAAGAATTTTTCTTTTTTTCTTGTGTGCATAAATTTCCACCATAAAAAAGTATTATATGGAAGTGTCATCACCACTTTACCTCCAACACAGTTGCGTGGCCAGAAAGGAAACTTTAAAGCCTTTTTTCTCAGTTTGCCATTTTGAATTATACTGCGTTCTGAAATTGTAGGGCAGTGTAGCGCTGAGCTGTAGCCAAAGGGTGACGGCAGCGAATACAAATGATCTTCTTTTATTTCCTGCCCTCTCACACTCTAATGCGGACAAAAGGGCGTGTCCCCCAAGAAGACAATAAACACTAAACTACTCACTTACAATAAACTAAACTCCCCATTACACGTTCACACGTCTGCCCTCTATTGAAATCTTGTCTGCTCTTATTAAACGTTACTGAGCATCTTGGAACCCTGATGGATAAGCCCACCCCTTATCAATACCTGTCTTATAACCCCACCCCTTATCAATACCTGCCCTATAAGCCCACCCCTTATCAATACCTGTCCTATAACCCCACCCCTTATCAATACCTGTCCTATCTAATCCCTTAATTATTAAGTCCACCCCTTATCAATACCTGTCCTATCTAATCCCTTAGTTATTCTCGCACAGACAACCTCTCCCCAATCAAAACAAATCCCAAAACTGAATGGCACAGAATTCTAGAAGACACGAGGGAGTGGGATTCACGCGCGCGCACGGACACACGGACACACGGACACAGACAGAGAGGGAATCATATTGGGAAACATACAGTCCACTCCAGGGGGCCTTGACGCTACAATACTGTAATTATTTATGCACAGGAGAAATTGGGGTTTGAGATTTGTTACATTTGCTGTGTTGCGATGTGTTGCATATTATGTAGGGTTTAAATTGTGATTTGCGATGTGTTGCATATTATGTAGGGTTTAAATTGAGATTTTCCAAAAATGATGGGCATCCTCAACAATCACATCACATGAAGGTGTCACTTAAACAAACTGCTATAAAAAGAAACTTGTCCTGGTGAACTGACTTAGAAATTACTTTATACATAGAAACTTCAACTCCCATTGTCATTGTGACAAATCTCTCCATCGCACACAAGTGATCACTGCACACTACATACAACGAAATTGCATTTATGCCTCACCCATGCAAGGGGGCAGTCTCAATGGCGCGCCAAGGGAGCAGTGCGGCGGGACGGTACCATGCTCAGGGTACCTCAGTCATGGAGGAGGATGGGGGAGAGCACTGGTTAATTACTCTCCCCACCAACCTCGCGGGTCAGGAGTTGAACCGGCAACAAGTCTGACACCCTAACCACTTATCCATGACTGCCCCATAAATATATTTATAGTTATACAGTTATATAATGTAGTCAGTTAGGAAGGAATATTGTAGGTAGCCTTCACACACGGAGATGTATTCTACAGTAGGCCTATGCTGACACTTTTCTTCCCTTACCTTTGTATCAGTTTGTTCTGTAAACACATATTAACAAACATGACTGCATGTGGCCCAGGTGTGGGGGAAAAAACACAAAATGTTGAATTTTAATTTGACTACTGTTGATGCCTAAACGACCGACAGACAGATTAGAAAAGGTGGAAGTAGAGGCAGAGATTGTGAAAAGGCACCTGGAACCTAGAAAATATAGTAGGCCTACTAGCAGAGGTAAAAATGGGGGAATTCTGTAATAGCATTTATGTTGCATTCTCTAATGAACTTGCATTACTACATGTGTCCACTAGATGGTAGCAGTACTCCATGAATACCAGAGCCGTATATAGATATCTATAAACGGCTCTGATGAATACACCACTCACATCCAGGAAGTTGGGAGCGCCACAGGTAAAAACTAAACTAATCTTGAGTTGCACTGGAGAGCTGTTGCACGTCGTCGCCTACCTGTCGCTAAATACTGAAGAAAATGGCAGAAGCGATGGCAAGTAACCAGGACATTTTCATGTGTCCAGTTTGTTTAGATCTTCTGAATAATCCTGCGACTCTTAACTGTGGACACAATTTCTGTTTGGATTGTATTGACACCTTTTGGGATAAGGAAGTGAAGGGCGTTTACAGCTGTCCCCAGTGCAGAGAAACTTTCGCTCCAAGACCTGTTTTAAAGAAGAATCATGTTTTCTCTGAGCTCGTGGATCAGATGAGGAAGAGCAGAATACAAACTACAGCTCCTGTTGAATGTGCTGCTGGACCTGGAGACAAAGCGTGTGACGTCTGCACCAGCAGAAAACTCAAAGCTGTCAAGTCCTGTCTGGAGTGTGTGATGTCGTACTGTGACAATCACCTGAAAGCTCACAACGAACTTAAAGGTAGAAATCACAACATGATCGATGCCACAGGCCAGCTACAGGAGATGGTCTGTCCTCGTCATAAGAAGGTTTTTGAAATATTCTGTCGCACCGACCAGAGTTGCATCTGTCTTCTGTGTATGGTAGATGATCATAAAGGCCATGACACGATCACAGCTACGGCAGAGTGGAGTCATAAAAAGGCAAGAGGAGGAAATAATGTACTTGTGTATTAATTTGCCTATATGCACGGCTTCATGCAGTATGTAGGCTTAATTTAGCCTATAGGCCTAGCTATTGTGAACGAAATGTGTTATTTCTACATTGGACTTAGAGGGCACACAAGAGATATTAATCTCAAGGGTTCAATGTCTGACATTCTGTAAAACATTGACAGGCCAACTTCCGTGTAGCCTCCCTCCTACCTGTCAAACAGGTTCTGCCAGTCTGTCTTGTGTGAACTGTGTAGGATTGTGGCCAGATTAGGTATTGCAACTATGCTGCTGCCAAAGTACAATGAGAGTACAATGGAAAAGATCCCCCTTGTCATGAATGAAAAGTGCCATTTCCCAGTCATAATGAATACTTTTAAATTTTATGGCGGTGGTACTTATTCATGAAAAAGTAGCATTTGTGAATTCGCAACATCATGCATTTTGGAAATAAACTGCAAAAAAATATTTGTACACACTTTTAACGTCTGGCATGAGGTCACGTTGAATCAGCTGATTGGGAAGAATTTGTGCCGAACAATTTCATTTCACACAACCATGTACCCTACTACACTCTCAGAAATAAAGTATCAATTCTGCATGTTGTTGCTTTGATTCCTGATGTTCCAGGAGGGGTTGGGGCAGAGCCAGAAGAGATGCCATCAGATAATCCAGTTGAAGGAGAAGGAGCTGCAGGAGCTGAGGAAGGCTGTGGAGACTCTCAAGGTGAGAACTGACCAGAGGAGAAGACAATCTGCAGCAGGTTTCTGATTATGCAGTGAAATTAGTTATAACGAGCTGTCACATAAGCATGACTCTGATTTTGTTTTCCTGAGGAAGTAATGTTAACAACCATTGACCCATCCAGAATTCACGTCATCATCACTGAATGCGTGAGCATTGATTCAAATACACCAGAGATGTTTTAAGGATATTACGAGAGACTCCACTCTTCTGGGTGGTACTGCACGCTAGGGGCGCAACGGAGGAGTGCAGACTCTGTTGACCTGTTCAGAGTCGACGTCCTCATGAATGCGTGCACATCGTTGACTCAAACACACCAGAGATGTTTTAAGGATATTACGAGAGACTCCACTCTTCTGGGTGGTACTGCACTCTAGGGGGAGTGCAGACTCCATTCAGAAAGATCTGAAGCATGTACGTTGATAAAAAAAAATAGAGATTCCGAAAAGTACACTTGTTATGCTATTTTGAGAGGGAAGAGGCTGTTCCAGAAGCATAGGAGATGTTTGTTGTTACAAGACATTAAACTACTGACTGATGATATCGCCAGGAATGCCCGTGTCTATGGTGCCCACTGCATATCTGAAGTTAGCGCGAGCATCCGTTATCCGTTATCTTATTTCGGAAAAAACACCTGTTGAATCTCTGTACAAGTGAACGGAGCATGGTGGATTCTGAGGCAGCGATGTGCATGCAGCCAAATTACGTCATATCAGTTTACAAACTCTAAAGGGCTCAATTCAGAATGAATGGGCTGTGCTCTCTTGACAGCGCCCCCTAGGTGAACTGCAGGCATGGGTAAAATAGGGAATGGGGAGGCTGTATGTAAAAAAGGCTAGTTTCTGTACAAGTGAATGGCGCATGGTCGATTTTGCTCCAACAATGCGCACGCAGCCAAATTCCGTCATATCTGTTTACAAACTCTAAAGGGGTCTATACGGTATATAGGTCACATTGTTTACCAGGATTTAATTGCAATTTAATTAAGTCACCAATTACACAACCCCATAGAATTGTATTGAATGATAGTGTGATATCCTACGGTGGCTGTAGCAATCATCACACTTGAAAGGTTGTCTCTTTTGGCTTCGTGCCGTTAAATATTTCACACACTCATACATCAACCTAACATGTCTCTAGCCCATGGCTTGATCTATCTTCTTCTCTCTACTAACTAACTGATATGTCCCCATAAGTCTTGCATTATATTAGCTAGGGAGCTCCCCCTAGAGGCGTTAACCATAAATGTTAATACATGTAGTCTGACTACCACAGATAGTAATGTGTGTAAAGTAGTGTGTGTAGTGTGTGTGTGTGTGTGTGTGTGTGTGTGTGTGTGTGTGTGTGTGTGTGTGTGTGTGTGTGTGTGTGTGTGTGTGTGTGTGTGTGTGTGTGTGTGTGTGTGTGTGTGTGTGTGTGTGTCCTATCAGTGTGGTGCACAGACAGCAGTGAAGGACAGTGAGAGGATGTTTACTGAGATGATTCGCTCTGTTGAGAGAAGGCGCTCTGAGGTGACAGAGCTGATCAGAGCTCAGGAGAAGGCTGAGGTGAGTCGAGCTGAAGGACTCCTGAAGCGACTGGAGCAGGAGATTGCTGAGCTGAAGAGGACAGATGCTGAGATGAAGCAGCTTTCACTGACACAGGATCCCATCCATTTTCTCAAGGTAGCCAACTTTACTTTTTACAGAGTTCAAACCATGGTTCATGTCAGTAGGTCTATCTCACCCTAGTGTGTGTGTATCTCTGTGCAGAACATTTTGTCCATCAGGCTTGTACGAAATTCCGAATGGAAAGAATTTCAATTCAAAGTAATGCCATAATACGACCACTAGGTGGTGGTGTTCTATGTACTTCCAATGGGTGGTGTAGCTTAAATTCAAAGAAATTCAAGGTAATGGCACCACCTAGTGTTGGTATAATGGCATTATTTTGAATGGAAATTCTTTCCATTCGGAATTTCGTACAAGCCTGGTGTCCATCAACGGGAGGCCTTACAGCACAATCTCAACCAACGTGACCCTCATCCAAAGCTTCTCCTTGGAGCCCCTGAAGAAATCTGTGTCTGCACTGAAGATGCAGCTGGAGGAGAAATTAAATTCCACCTTCCAACAAGAAGTAGTCAAAATATCTGCAGCAGGTTTGACGACCCTAGAAATTATAACATTTCCACCATTAACAGTGCATTAGCAATTGTGTAATGTAGTAGGGGCTGTAAGCCGAGAAATCGTTACGCGCTGGATAGAAGCATATCATTCGGTACACGTGTTCCTTGACTGATTTGAAGACATCCTAGAAGGGGTGCCCCTTGAAAAAAAATGTCTTCCATGTCATATACAATATGTCATGTTGGTAACGCATTACATTGTTATTACATGACATTATACTTAGCTGACAATGTTAATATAGTCCTCAGAAGAGATGAAGCAAGGGTAGCCTGCTAGACCAGATGGATAAAACTACAAAATGTACATAGTGTGAAAGTATGGGTGAGTCTGTGCTTACGTGCTTGACAGCATGTAACATTGTGAACGATTTGAGAAGATTCTTGGTCTGAATTAAAATGAGAATTGCCAACACTAAAACTATGGTGAGAATAGACTGCTGCTAATGCTCGATTTGAATGGGATAGTGTCAGTGCAAGATGCCCTAGGTAGCAGGTTCTCCATCCTGTAATTTCCATAACAGATATACGTATTTCATTTGTATGAGAGAGGGTAAAGGACAGGACCTTTCCATATGTATGAAGAACCCCATAAGATCACCTAATTCTATATTTTTACAAGTGCATATTGTGAGAGCATTTCAGTCATCTTTAGAATGGCATTACAGATTACTCAATATAGGCCTACATGTAGGCCACAGTATGGCTTCAGTTCAAAATGGGAAATGATTTCTTAGTGTATGTTGAGTAAGAAGACAGAGATAAAAAAAATGTTTATTTGCAGACAAGTCCTCACCTAGTACTTGTGTCAAAAGTTGTATTAGTTAGCTCAGTAATCATTGAGTACTTAAACTGCTATCAAAACTGACAGCTGATGGACAACATGTACTGTAGGTCTTTTGCCACCCTTACCCATAGGAGAAATATCTATATAGAACAACACTTCTCATATGGTATATACTATGAAAGTAAATCATTACCTGGACTCATTTTCTTGATATGCAAGGCACATAAATAGTCTGGGCGGAAGAATAGTCATTCATCATCAATCATACCCCGCCCCCCCCAAACAAAATGCCACAAGACTTTTTTTAACCTTCAAGATTTTGAGTGGTAACAGTAACATAACTCATTCCCACTACACCTTTTTGCATAATATTGTACATGTCCTCAGAATGCTCTACATCAGTGGTTCTCAAACCTTTTGTGTGAAGTACCCCCTGTAAAATATTGAGCTCTCCGAGTACCACCTTGACAACCAACATTAGAATATCGCAGTAAAGACCTTCCATATTCACTTTTGCCAGTCAGTACAGGAGAGGTTCATAATGGCATTCCAAGTACCATCAGAGATGTCTCAAGTACCACCAGTGGTACGCGTACCACAGTTTGAGCACCACCGCTCTACATGTTTCAGTTCTATAGTTGTACTGTACAGTACAGTGCAGTGCAGTGGAGTGCAGTACAGTACAGTAGCATACAGAATGGTGCAGTATAATAAAGTACAGTAGAGTATAGTACAGTACAGTACAGTAGCATACAGTACGGTGCAGTACAGTAAAGTAGTATACAGTACGGTGCAGTACAGTAAAGTAAAGTACAGTACAGTACAGTAGCATAAAGTACGGTGGAGTCTAGTTAAGTACAGTACAGTAGCATACAGTACGGTGCAGTCTAGTACAGTACAGTACAGTACAGTGCAGTACAGTACAGTAGCATACTGCACGGTGCAGTAGAGTACAGTACGGTATATCACATCACATTACAGTACAGTACAGTACAGTACAGTAGAGTACAGTACAGTGCAATACAGTAGAGTACAGTATAGTCTTATAGACGTTAGCCCTCCAAAGCCAATAGGATTTCCACATGCTGTTGTTTTAAGTTTTTGAAAGACTATTTTAGTAGCCTATGTGAGAGAGGGAAGGCAGGCAGACATGTTTTAAACAAAGGACCACACCCACAAATAAAAAATAACGAGCAAACAATAAATTAAGTGGTTAGGTAGCCAACATGTCATCTAGATTAAAGCCAAAAGTAGATGGAAAAACAGACATGTTACCATTTTGCTCTTTTAAAACAAAGTATCTGTCAATATACTGTATGGATGGTGTATTGCATATTGATTATTCATAATTTCCTAAGCATAAATGCCCTTATCACTCCATTGTACACTTAGGACTGCGATATACATATCTGAACATTAATCAGCATACATTTGTCATTTGACAGCTGTCACTGACACTTGATATGTACATGTATTATTGACTTGATTGATATGAATATATTTCAGTTGGACTCCTAGGGTTAAATCATTGAGGGGGTCCTAAGGAAGTAGTAGTAGTTTGTGTGTGTGTGTGCACATGTGTAAGTGGGATTAAAATTATTGTTTGCCATCTTTATCTGAAGAGCAGACTGAGTGTCTGAACCTGCTAATGCTAGCATGCTAACATTGGGACAGTTATGTGTGGCCAAGTTCAAGGGTTTATCTCTTCTCCCCTAAATTTTCTAACCACAATTTTCTTTTTGGATGTTATAGATATGACCCACTGCAAATTTTTAAAACTCTTAATGAATGTTGGTTCAATAGCTAAATGCCCAGAAATGAGCTCTCAATTGTAGAGTGATCTCATTCTGACCATGGTTTTTATGATTTTCCTGTTTTGAATCTAAATAAGACATATATAACATTGTTTTTATGGTAAGTTTTGCACATATTTTCAAAGTTCAGTTTGTATACATCACACACAAATAGGTGGATTGGCCCATAACACCATTATGTCCAGGCAGTACAGCATTTTACTACTATTGGCTGGTTTTGGGCAGCCATCTTGGATTTACCCCATAAAAATGACCTTAATGACATCGGAATTTGGGGCACCCCTTCTGAAATGATGGAGAACACCCTAAGGAAGGTCTACACCGATTTTGGTGCTTCTATCCAGCGCGTAACGATTAGGCCCTTTTTGGACGCTAAGAGACCCAGCTAATGTAAGATAACCATTTCATAATGTGTTTTTTTGTGTTGTAGCAGCGAAACATGTCCAGATCATCCAGAACATACAGTGTGAGTATTCAACGCATGCACCCACGCACGCACGCACACACGCGCACACACACACACACACACACACACACACACACACACACACACACACACACACACACACACACACACACACACACACACACACACACACACAGGATGTAATATTGACACCACAGCGGTAGTTCACCTCAACATAAGGTAAGTAGACACAGGATGTAATATTGACACCACAGCGAGGGTCACATTTCCATGTTGAGGTCGCGGTAACTTGGTCTCTCAATAATAATAATAATAATAATAATAATAACAATAATAATAATAAATTGGTTTTATATAGCGCCTTTCAAGTAACCCAAGGTCGCTTTACAAAAGGAGAGTGGGCAGGGGAATAGAGAGAGAGGAGAGGAGGGGGGTAGAGGTGGGTTTGGGGCAGAGTGGTTAAGGACCATAGGCCTCAGTGAATAAGTGTGATTTTAGGTGCTTTTTGAACGTAGCCAGTGTGGGGGCTTGACGGACATGGAGAGGTAGACTGTTCCAGAGGGTGGGGGCTGTAGACCCAATGAGGTGTTAGGGGGCGTTGAGGCAGCTGAGAGAGTGCTCAGTTGCAAATGTGGGGCATAAATCCATCGTAATTTTTAATTCTAAGGGGGGTATTGTCAGGCTTATGATGAGGTCAAGGGGGCGTCGGGAGGCTTATGATGAGGTCAAGGGGGGATCGGGAGGCTTATGATGCGGTCAAGGAGGGCGTCGGGAGGCTTATGATGAGGTCAAGAGGGCGTTTGTTCCAAACAGGTTGAGAACCACTGCGGTAGAGTCAAACAATGGGGGACAATATTAATGAGAACCTCGATGTTTATCTGCCCCTCTGTCACAGTGTCTGATGGCCAGGCTCTTACTGCTGAACCAGCGACCAGAGAGGACTTCTTACAGTGTAAGTAAACACACACACACACACACACACACACACACACACACACACACACACACACACACACACACACACACACACACACACACACACACACACACACACACACACACACTTTGCACATACAGTATCTCTATATAGTAGGGACTCTAAGCCGAGAAATCGTTATGCGCTGGATAGAAGCATATAATTCGGTACACATATTCCTTGACTGATTTGAAGACATCCTAGAAGGGGTGTCCCTTGAAAAAAAATTGTCTGCCATGTCATATACAATATGTCATGTTGGTAATGCATTACATTGCTATTACATGACATTATACTTAGCTGACAATGTTAATATAGTCCTCAGCAGAGATGAAGCAAGGGTAGCCTGCTTGACCAGATTGATAAAACTACAAAATGTATACAGTGTGAAAGTATGGGCGAGTCTGTGAGTCTGTCAGCATGTAACATTGTGAACGATTTGAGAAGATTTTTGGTCTGAATTAAAATGAGCATTGCCCACACTAAAACTATGGTGAGAATAGACTGCTGCTAGTGTCAGTGCAATATGCCCTAGGTAGTGTGTTCTCCATCCTCTAATTTCCATAGCAGATATACGTATTTTATTTGTATGAGAGAGGGTAAAGGACAGGACCTTTCCATATGTATGAAGAACCCTATAAGATCACCTAATTTTACAAGGCATTGTGCATATTGTGAGAGCATTTCAGTCATCTTTAGAATGACATTACAGATTACTCAATATAGGCCTACTGTAGGCCACAGTATGGCTTCAGTTCAAAATAAATGGAAATGATTTGTTAGTATATGTTGAGTAAGAAGACAGAGGTAAATTGTTTTTTTTTATTTGCAGACAAGTCCTCACCTAGTACTTGTGTCAAAAGTTGTATTAGTTAGCTCAGTAATCATTGAGTACTTAAATTGCTATCAAAACTGACAGCTGATGGACAACATGTACCGTAGGTCTTTTGCCACCCTTACCCATAGGAGAAATATCTATATAGAACAACAATTCTCATATGGTATATACTATGAAAGTAAATCATTACCTGTACTCATTTTCTTGATATGCAAGGCACACAAATAGTCTGGGAGGAAGGATAGTCTATCATACCCCGCCCCCCCAAACAAAATGCCACAAGACTTTTTTTAACCTTCAAGATTTTGAGTGGTGACAGTAACATAACTCATTCCCACTACACCTTTGCATAATATTGTACATGTTCTCAGAATGCTCTACATCAGTGGTTCTCAAATTTTTGTGTGAAGTACCCCGTGAGAAAATATTGAGCTCTCCGAGTACCACCTTGACAACCAACATTAGAATATCGCAGTAAAGGCCTTCCATATTCACTTTTGCCAGTCAGTACAGGAGAGGTTCATAATGGCATTCCAAGTACCACCAGAGATGTCTCAAGTACCACCAGTGGTACGCGTACCACAGTTTGAGCACCACCGCTCTACATGTTTCAGTTCTATGTAGTTGTACTGTACAGTACAGTGCAGTGCAGTGGAGTGCAGTACAGTACAGTAGCATACAGAACGGTGCAGTATAATAAAGTACAGTACAGTACAGTATAGTACAGTAGCATACTGCACGGTGCAGTAGAGTACAGTACGGTATATCACATTACAGTACAGTACAGTACAGTATAGTAGAGTACAGTACAGTGCAATACAGTAGAGTACAGTATAGTCTTGATGACTTTTAGGCTACTTTGACTTTAGCCCTCCAAAGCCAATAGGATTTTCACATGCTGTTGTTTTAAGTTTTTGAAAGACTATTTTAGTAGCCTATGTGAGAGAGGGAAGGCAGGCAGACATGTTTTAAACAAAGGACCACACCCACAAATAAAAAATAACGAGCAAACAATAAATTAAGTGGTTAGGTAGCCAACATGTCATCTTAAAGCCAAAAGTAGATGGAAAAACAGACATGTTACCATTTTGCTCTTTTAAAGGGACACTGTGCAGGAAATGGTCAAAAAAGGTACTGCAACTATGCTGCTTATTGAAATTGGGCTGCCTATTGCCAAATTTGATCTTTACATGAAAGTTTACTAAGTATTAAACAAATATTTTCTAGTATGGTCCAAGTACAGTCATTTTTGCAGCTAAAAATGGCTAATTTTGGAAATTCAAAATGGCGGACCATGGAGAAGATCCCCCTTTCCATGTAAGAAAAGTGCAATTTTTTTCAGTCATAATGAATACTTAGAATTTTATGGTGGTGGTACGTATTCATGAAAAAGGTAACATTAGTGAATGGGTAGCATGAATTCTGGAAATAAACAACTAAAAATCTCACACAGTGTCCCTTTAAAACATAAAGTATCTGTCAATATACTGTATGTATGGTGTATTGCATATTGATTATTCATAATTTCCTAAGCATAAATGCCCTTATCACTCCATTGTACACTTAGGACTGAGATATACATATCTGAACATTAATCAGCATACATTTTATTTTGTAATGGCCTATAGTAAATCATCCAAGCTGTCACTGACACTTGATATGTACATGTATTATTGACTTGACTGATATGAATATATTTCAGTTGGACTCATAGGGTTAAATCATTGAGGGGGTCCTAAGGAAGTAGTAGTAGTTTGTGAGCAGACTGAGTGTCTGAACCTGCTAATGCTAGCATGCTAACATTGGGACAGTTATGTGTGGCCCAGTTCAAGGGTTTATCTCTTCTCCCCCAATTTTTCTAACCACAATTTTCTTTTTGGATGTTATAGATATGACCCACTGCAAGTTTTTAAAACTCTTAATGAATGTTGGTTCAATAGCTAAATGCCCAGAAATGAGCTCTCAATTGTAGAGTGATCTCATTCTGACCATGGTTTTTATGATTTTCCTGTTTTTAAATCTAAATAAGACATATATAACATTGTTTTTATGGTAAGTTTTGCACATATTTTCAAAGTTCAGTTTGTATACATCACACACAAATAGGTGGATTGGCCCATAACACCATTATGTCCAGGCAGTACAGCATTTTACTACTATTGGCTCGTTTTGGGCAGCCATCTTGGATTTACCCCATAAAAATGACCTTAATGACATTGAAATTTGGGGCACCCCTTCTGAAATGATGGAGAACACCCTAAGGAAGGTCTACACCGATTTTGTGACGGACGGCTCCTTCTACTCCGATTCCCCCCTCTGATTCACTGCACTGAGCCGTGCACCGTGCTGCGCTCTGGCTCTGGCTAATTAAGCGCATTGCAATCAGCGTGAGCGTTGCACCTTCACGCCACTCTCTTTCTTTAAAAAGCTCACAGTTTCACACACACGACACGAGAGCCATACACACACGCTTACTGATTGCAGGACCAAACAGCAGATCTAAATATTATCATGGCCGTATAGGAGGCACCGAAACATCACTGGATTTCTTTGTTTGCAACTTTGCATGACTGGGAAGGATCCAGAATTGAACTTGAAAACTCAGTGAGTTAAATCATTACTAAGACTCTGCTGGTTCGTGACTCTCGCAAACATATTTTTGACCCACTCACGCATTCAGCACACACACACACACACACACGACACAATACACGACCACTCTTCTCCCTTCTCTTTTTGCCCCTTTTGAATGGACCATTTTTGTTGGATTAATTAATTAATGATAATAATAATTAATAATTGTAATTAATTGTAATAAATAATAATTAATTAATGTAATGTAATGTAATGTAATGTAATGTAATTAATGACTTTGAGGAATACCCTTTTCTTTTTTGTATTTTTGTACCATTTTTGGTGGAATATATTTTTGAATAAGACTCACAGAGCTTAAATTGGAACTGTTGTCTCATCTCATTTTTCGCACCCACTACCTTTTTTTTTGCTGACGGTGATTGGATTTTGGTTATTAAGTGCAGTACCCTGTCTGGTCACCGTTACACACACACACACACACACACACACACACACACACACACACACACACACACACACACACACACACACACACACACACACACACACACACACACACACACACACAATGTTTTTTGCAGTAGCGCAATGTGTAGGTATCAAATGAGTTTGTCTGCAGATTGTTTAACTGTTGTAATATTGTCTCATCTCTGTGGAAATGTGTGTTCCCATATTAATGTCAACTGCTTGCGATGTGTTTCATTGTATGCAGGGTTTAAATTGGGATTTGCTGTGAGTTGTAACATCCCTTTCAGACAGCTTCCTCTGCATCCACAGTCAATCCTGTTGGATTGGTGGTAAGCTGACATTACCTTGGATACCATGGCTCTTGATACACCACAAAGACTTGCTGCTTGATCAAAGATGCACCAGTAACACATGCCCTTATGTCATATACCATATATACATATTCTAGGTATCCTTACGTAACTAGGCCTATATCCTACAGGAAACAGTATCTTGATTGACACCTTTATCTGTCTTCAGGTTAGGTTGAATGGACAAGTTGCGTTCCGCCTACCTAGGCTATATCTGGGCGTGTCTTTTTATTTGAAAAGTTTGGCACTGATGATGGTCTGAAGGACCGAAAACGTTTTGCACTTCACTGGGTAGCACCTTCTTTATTTTCCTTATGCATTAAAATCATTTATGCATCGGCATCAGTGGTGTGCGAGTTCCTCCTTGCTGCTCCAGTAACATACACACCAAGAATTCCTCCTTTTTTGAACTGTCATAATGTGTGCATTGCAATAGTTTGAGCAAAACTGTTGAAATCTTTGTTCTCTGCTCTTACTGGTGCAATGTGCAATTAATCAAGATTGGCCACCTGGCTGCTCCACTTTAGCCATGTCATTTCCCACACTGTACTGTACTGTGGCTCTAACAGTAGGGCACACGCCTGTTACGCGGCTTACTCAGGTTCGATTCAGGCCCGGGTCCTTTGCCTTTCACTTTAACACAGTAAAAAAAAACCTTCTAATTGTGTCTGATGGTGTGGACAAAATGGCATATTTTATGAAAAAAGTTAAATATGAGGTTGATACGATACACAGCTGCACAGCCAAGACCTTCATTTACAACAACTTCTTTTCTTTCAAAATGAAAACGTGTTTAAGCCACTTGTTTAAGAATCAGTGACTACTAAAGTACTTTGTTCAGCGTCAGCGATTCAATAGATTATTCACTGAAATGAGAGGATTCTGTAATGGAATGCACGCTGCTATGTCTTACTAAACATGGCCACTAGATGGCAGCAGTACTCCATGAATACACCACAGTCTGTCTCCCTCCAGCCAGGAAGTTTTGATCGCCACAGCGGGAGAAACGATTGTAACGTTGCTTTTAAATTTGCCTCTGAGGAGCAGCTACTGTTTTAGCGTGGCAGTGAAGAATCAGACTGGAACACGTCAGGAAGCGATGGCAAGTACAAACTGCAATTGCTGTTGAATGTGCTGCTGGACCTGGAGTGCGACGTCTGTAAAGTCCTGTCTCGTGGCACTTACTTGAAAGTTCTCAATTACACACACACACCATTTCTGTAGGTTTCTGTTGGAAGATCATAAAGATCACAACACAAACACGGCCATGGCAGAATGGAGTCAGAAAAAGGTAAAATATGTGTACACTGTATGGAAAATACCAACTGCCAAGTTAATTTAATTCCTTACTCTACTTAGGCCTACTTACTTAAAAAGCTTTGAATTTGCAGCTTTTTGTTCAAACTACACACAACGCCACACAACAATAACTATTTAAATTAACTTGCCAGTCTGACGCCCTGATAAACGTGATTTCAAGTTAAACCATGCTGCTGTTGCCATTTCAGTGTATTTTATCAGAATAAATTAACTAGCCTATGTAAGTTATTATGACCTATCACTGATGCCATTTTCAGACATCCCAAGTTCCAAAAACTAATTTCAGGGACCCTTGACACCCCCTACAAAAAAAAAACAACAGCATTGGTGTTGAAACATTTATGTTCATGTCCTTTCTAATTGTCCAGTGCATGGAACCCATGCCTATTTTTCCTGGGACTGCAGGGCGTTCTACTACGAAGTGTATTTGAAGTATTCCACTCATGTCGCACAAGTCATTATTTTTCTCTGTCCCGCATTGCCAATTAAAAAAACAAAAAAAACACATAGTCTAAAATCAGGGAGATTTTATCGAGGGCATCAGGGAGCCACTATCAGGGAGACTCCCTGAACTTCAGGTTACACCATAGTAGGCATTCATGATTCATTATTACACTATGCCCCTTGGCTTTATATATATCTAATAGAATAAAATAAATGATTTCTATGGATGAGTTCCTCAAGATTCAATAGTTTAATATAAAAAAAAAACGCAATTGTGTTTGGGGTAGGCCTGCAATACTGTACTGATCAGCAATCAGCACACCTGCCAGCCATCAACCACCTGAAACACCAAGAAGCAGCAGAGAGGATAGCCACGCTCCTGGGGACATGACACCCTCCCCCTTAAGAAAAGGAAACGCAGTTTCCTGAGCACATAATTAATACAATACAAATAAAAAGGCCTAACAAAACTTAAATATAACAAGACTGCACATCCACCTAATGATCAATGAAATGCACTCACTCCAGGTGTAATGGAGTGAATGAATCGTGTAACAGCTATGTAATATCATATGCTAGTGTTGTACTTACACCATGAATCTACTTTTACTTTTGACACCCCTGACGCTATGTCATACCCATTGACAGTATATATAATAGTGTTGTACTTACACCATGAATCTACTTTTACTTTTGACACCCCTGCTCGATTGTAAGTTGTTTTGGATTTAAGTGTTCTGCCAAATGCAATGTTATGTTGTGTAATGTAAATCATCACATTCTATGAACTGTTTGGGAAGAATTGCTACCAGCCAACTTCACCTCACTCAACAGTACAACCCCAGAAATAAAGTATCAATTCACTAAATGTTGCTTTGATGGTACAGGAGGAGTTGGGGCAGAGCCAGAGGAGATGCCATCAGATAATCCAGTTGAAGGAGAAGGAGCTGCAGGAGCTGAGGAAGGCTGTGGAGACTCTCAAGGTGAGAACTGACCAGAGGAGAAGACAATCTGCAGCAGGTTTCTGGTTATGTAGTAGTTAGATCATAGTTATGATAAGTTGAGACACAAGCATGGCTCTAATACTGTTTGTGAGGGGAACTATCGTTCACAACCAGACTTACATTGCGTTACTTGTCTGGGTTAAGTTTCAGCTAAACAATTCGGCAATGGCATTGCAACCCAATTGAGCAATATTGCTACAGAATTACTTTAGCAAGTAATACATTAGAGACATATTGACAACTATGAGTAAAGAAGGGCTCCCAATCCTTACAAAAAACAATGTAACAATGCTGTGTGTGTGCGTGCGTGCGTGCGTGCGTGCGTGCGTGCGTGCGTGCGTGCGTGAGTGCGAGCAGTCTGGTGAAGAAACAGCAGTGGCGGAGAGTGAGAGGATGTTTACTGAGATGATCCGCTCCATTGAGAGAAGGCGCTCTGAGGTGACAGAGCTGATCAGAGCTCAGGAGAAGGCTGAGGTGAGTCAGGCTGAAGATCTCCTGAAGCGACTGGAGCAGGAGATTGCTGAGCTGAGGAGGACAGATGCTGAGATGAAGCAGCTTTCACTGACACAGGATCCCATCCATTTCCTCAAGGTAGATAACATCACTTTTTAGAGAGTCCTGCTGACCAAGGGCTCATGTCAGTAAGTCTACCTCACCCTAGTGTGTGTGTTTCTCTGTGCAGAATATTGTGTCCATCACTGGGAGGCCTTACACCACAACTTCAACCAGCGTGACCTTCAGCCAAAGCTTCTCCTTGGAGCCCCTGAAGGAATCTGTGTCTGCACTGAAGACGCAGCTGGAGGAGAAATTAGAGTCAGTCTTCAAGCAGGAAATAAACAAAATATCTGCTGCTGGTTTGACAAAATTAGAAATAATATAATTTCCAACATCAACATTGCCAATGAGCTGTTTAATGTGATACATGAGCATTTGATATTTGATCTCTTTGTATTCTCTTGTAGCTATGATACATTTCCAGATCATCCAGAGCATTCAGTGTGAGTCTCCACCTCCTAAACACACACACACACACACACACACACACACACACACACACACACACACACACACACACACACACACACACACACACACACACACACTGTGTGTCCATGCATGTGTTGCCGTGCATATGTTATGTCCATCTTTTTTTTTTTTAAACTGACACTTAAAATTGGTATTTTGGATATAATTGGAAAGTGCTACAAACAAGGGCGTAGGTTTGGTTTGACCTAGATTCTATTATTATTATTATTATTACTATTATTATTGTTATTATTTTATTAATATGTCAAACATTGGTGGGGACTATTTTACATCCCTTGAATATTGGTCGTGACATAGGCCTATCATGATCGTCCCAACCCAAATTTACGCCCATGGCTACAAACACCAAATCTACATTTTTTTATTGTGATGAGAACATACAGAAGGATTTGAATGATGTGACTGAACAGATTACATATTGTCATGCGATTTAGAAACAAGTATATTGACACATTCAAGCATGCAGCATGATGTCATTAAGTACCCATTGATGCCCAGACCTCCCAAGCCACTGGATGTGAAATGCATGTGGGTGAATGTGTGTCTCTGTGTTGGTCTGCAGATACTGATCCTGAACTCCCAGTCAGAAGAGCAGACAGTAAGGGTCTCCTGCCACCAGACAGTAAGTCATTACTGAGGACCTCTAACGGCCTCCACAGTCTGTTAATTCAAGCATGGCAACAAGTTGTTAGCACAGTAGCAGGGAAATGTAGTCGAATGATTTTGACATTGATGAATTTGACATCTATCTATTGTGAATCATACTGGGAGCCAGTGCAGTGAGGCTAAAACAGGAGTGACATGATGTGATCCCACTTCTTTGTCCTGGTATGAAGCCTGGCAGCTGCATTCTGAACAGCTTGAAGCCATTTGACATAGCTCCAGGCTAAATAATAAGAATCTCATGGAAAAAGTCGATTTATTTCCGTAGTTCCATAAAAAATGTTAAACTTTCATGGATTGTAGATTCATTGCCCACATTTTTAACTATTCCAATAATTGATTTGTTCATCTACTCAACAAAACCATGTTATAATAATATTATAATGAAATCACAATTTTCTTCAAAAAAAGAAAACTATTTGTCACATCAAATCAGATGAAATTTGGTACTTCCTAAATTACATGTCAATGTTCAGTACTTGGTTAGGAAGAATCCCTTTGACTTAATCACTTGCAGGATGTCACTTTGTTGTGAGATCTCCACTGCTCTGAGTGGATTGAATGTGGAGCATATTGCGATGTTGATGCACTTATTTAGGCCAATGTGATGTTTTCATATTGTGATGTTGATGCACTTATTTAGGCCAATGTGATGTTTTCATATTGTGGTGTTGATGCACTTATTAAGGCCAATGTGTTGTTTTCTGTGTCAGTGTCTGATGACCCTGCTCTTACTGCTGAACCAGTTACCAGAGAGGACTTCATGCAGTGTGAGTTGAACACACACACACACACACACACACATGTCATACTTCAGTACTGAACAATATTTTTCCATTATTCTACAGGGGTGCAAACTGTGCGTTTTTGGCATTACTGATTTTTGACCATGGTTGTGTTTGCATCCCTGATACTAACAGTTGTTTTTGTAAAGAACATTTTTTTGTCAAGTTTATCAATGTTACATGGTTTCCTTACTAGTTTTGATCGAAACAGCCTCAAAAAAACACTTTCCAAGGATTTCACCTCCTCCCTATACTGTACACACCCCCCCACACACTCACACTCACACTCACACTCACACACACACACACACACACACACACACACACACACACACACACACACACACACACACACACAACTTCCCACCACCACCAAACAAACACACACAGCTATCAGAACTAAGAGCTAAGAACTTGTTTTTTCCTGTCTTCTCCTCCATCAGATTCCTGTCACTTCACTCTGGATCCAAACACAGTACACAGAGTCCTCCATCTGTCTGAGGGGAACAGGAGGGTGGAGCCGAGACTTGGGGCCCAGTCATATCCTGATCATCCAGACAGATTTGATTGGCATACTCAGGTGCTGTGTAGAGAGGGTGTGTCTGCACGATGCTACTGGGAGATGGAGTGGAGTGGAGAGGTTAATATAGCAGTGTCATATAAAAGCATCAGCAGGAAACGAGAGCGTGATGTTGACGATGATGATGAGGACGACGGGGTGCTTGGAGGTAATGATCAGTCCTGGTGTTTGGTCCTCAATAGTCCCCGCTCCTCTTTCTTCCACAATGATGAAAAGACTGATCTCCCTCTAGTGGCCAGCTCCAGAATAGGAGTGTATGTGGATCACAGGGCAGGAACTCTGGCCTTCTACAGCATCTCTGGAGACAAAATGACCCTCCTGCACAGAGTCCACACCACATTCACACACCCTCTCTACCCTGGGTTTTGGTTATATGAAATACCCTCCTCAGTGAGGCTGTTGTGAGGTAAATGCTGCTCCTGTGGATCATCTCATATGTACATTCATGTATGTACAAGAGTGGGGGTGTGCGCATTCATGTAGAGGATACATGCGTGTCTGTGTGCGTGTGTGTGTGTGTGTGTGTGTGTGTGTGTGTGTGTGTGTGTGTGTGTGTGTGTGTGCGCGTGTGCGCACATGTGTTTCAATTGTTTCATCTCTTTCTCTCTCTCTCTCTCTCTCTCTCTCTCTCTCTCTCTCTCTCTCTCTCTCTCTCTCTCTCTCTCTCTCTCTCTCTCTCTCTCTCTCTCCCCCCCTCACCCAGCATTGCACCCTGGGTAGTCTCATACTAAATCTATGTCTCACTTCATTCAGAAGTTTAATAACATTTAAATGTTATTAACCAAACGTATTCGCTTTGGTCTTTTCATTCATAATGCAAACTTGTGCTGTGATGATTACTAAAAGAATTGGTCTCATCTCTGTCCCAAAATAGGAGGGGTGTTGGAGGGCATTAGTCAGTATTCCTTAGGACTGCAAGAAGGGGGGCGATATCTTGTTGAGCTTCTAGGACTAGATCAGTGATTCTTCACTTGGGGTGCAGGGCGGGCATCCCCTGGGGTTGCACCAGAGATTTCAGGGGGTTCGTGGAATTTTGTTTGAGTTGAGGGTGTGACCAAAATTCTGCAAGCAAACACTATAATCAGGCCCTCATGCAAAGTAATGAATCACACAAAATAATAAATCATTTGTACATTTTTAGAGCGTATTCAAGTATTGGTTGGGGGGGGGGGTGCGCAGCTTGTCTTGAGCGCAGTTAAGGGGGTGCTTCAAGAATAAAAGGTTAAGAACCACTGGACTAGATAGTACAATCAGAGAGAGTAGAGAGAGAGAGAGGTTCCATTGGCCCATTGTTTCCGGGTTCTATTATTGGGGGGGAAATCCCCCTTTAGGCAGACCTAGGCAGACCTGAGGACTGTTCTATTCAATGCTAGGAGCATTATGACACGCACCTTTAGGCAGACCGGAACCTGGTCATGTTAGGTGCCCATAGAAACCTATTATGTTGGCATATCTCTATACTTAAAGAATCTCTGGTACAACCCCTTAACCCAGTGTTTCTCAAAGTGGGGGCCGGGGACCGGAGGGGCCACGTTAGACTGGCAGGAACAATATAGCAAAATAAAATGAATAACTTCATAAATTGAACAACTTCAGTAAACCAAAATAAAGCTAAACAATCCCAGTGGAATAAAAAAAAAAATCATGTTTATGTTATATGCTTTCTGTAGGATTTGAATGGCTTTGGGAATGCAACAACTTCATCGAGATGTGAAACGGAACAAATAGTGTGGCACAGCCCATGTTAGGGGGGCCTTGGCTGGAATCTGCCGCCGGTATATGAGGGGCCTTGTCATGGCAAATTTTGGGAACCAGCATTGGTGAGCGGTTAGGGCTTCAGAGTTAAACGCTTCACTGGGGTCTTCAGGTGGGCACCCTCCTTCATTGGTGTTTTGTTGAAGGCACACAACACCTCTTAAAGGGACACTGTGCAGGAATTCATGTATGAAAAGTGCAATTTTTCCAGTCATAAATTAATACTTAGAATTTGATACTGGTGGTAAGTATTCATCAAAAGGTAACATTAGTGAATGGCCAGCATGAATTCTGGAAATAAACAACTAAAAATCTCCCACAGTGTCCCTTTAAGGGCTCAACGACATCGTCTGGCATCCCAGATATGGTGGTATGCTGACATTACCTTGGATACCGTTGCTCTTGATACATCACAAAGGGTGCATCCCAATATGTGACCTTGCCTCCTCCACTTGTGCTTGTCTCCTCGTCCCGCCTCCTGTCCGCTCCTCCGTGGAGAAAACGATAAAGTTTCCCAGCTGTCAGCCTCGCCACAACAACTTTTGAGGGACTGTTTTTCATTCACCATCCCAATTGCAAATGAGAAAAAGACTTTACAATTGAGCTTTTGCAAGATATTGAAATATAATGCTGTTGTCAGTGATTTCATCATGACGAGAAGCAAGTGGAGGAGGCAAGTGGAGGAGGCAAGTGGAGGAGGCAAGGTCACATATTCTGATATGTCACCCATAATGTTGTGTGGCGTGCATTGCAATATATATATTTTTTTGCAAAACTGTGCTCTTAAACTGTTAATTTTACATTCACACTCTGCTCTTACTGGTGCAATGTGCAATTGATGAGGATTGGCCAACAGGCTGGTCTACTTTGGCCATGAAAATCACAAAGACTTGCTATCTCCGTTACACGCACACCAAGAAATTATCTTTTTTGAACTCTGATATGTCACCCATAATGTGTGAATTGCAAAATTTTGAGCAAAACTCTGCTCTTACCCTGCTAATTGAACATTCACACCTCACCTTACTGGTGGTGCAAAGTGCAATTAATGAAGATTGGCCAACAGACTGGGTCCACTTGAGCCATGAAACTGCCCACACTAAAATGACAGCTGTTTCCATTATTTTGTCCAACCCCTGGTAGCTGTCAGCATCTGTCAACTAGACTGTTTTGGGTAACACTTTACTTGACGCCGGCGTCATATGCATGACATTACAGTGTCATAACATTGTCATGGCACGGCTATGCACATGTCATAAACATTATGTCCATGTCATAAACATTTTATCACTGTTGGCCTTAAGTGACATTCGGTTATGGCAAAGTTGTCTTGAGCCAAACTTGTGCCATTAAATCCTAAAATGTCAATACAATTCCCAGCTGATAGACCATTTCTTTTGGCTAAACCGAGTACCTAAGTCTGATAGGCTGCTTCACAGGTGATGGCAAGGAGAGGGTTAATGCCCACTGGCTCCACATAATATGCTGTTATCATTTCCTCAGGTACTGTAAGCATCCCCAATGCAGAATAGGAACACCAGACTACTATGGCCAACTCTTCACTTTAATAAACTTATTATTATGATTATTATTATTATTATTATTATTATTATTATTTACTTATTTATTTTACGCTTCTAATTGTGTCTGACGGTGTAATGGCCCATTTTGTTTTTAAAGTTGAATATGGGGAGGTTCATCCGAAATATTGCTGCACAGCCAAGACCTTCGTAATATATAACTCTATACATTTTTCTTTCAAAATTAAAAACTGTTTTATCCACATTCTCAAGAATCATTGACAGCTAAGTAGTTTGTTAATAGATGCAAATCATGCAACAGATTATCCACTGGAATGAGCAATTGTGTATGTGTAATTCTGTAATTGAATGCACGTTGCTATGTCTTACTGAACATGGACACTAGATGGCAGCAGTACTCAAGTACGCCAGTAGCCTGCCCCCTCCCCCCCCATCCCCCATCCAGGATGTTTTGAGCGCCAGTTCTCCTAGAATCTCCTAGAAAAGTGCGCAACCGGTGAAAACGAAACTAATATTGCATTTCCCCTGAGGAGCTGCTGTTGTACTGGGGTGGTGTGAAAAAACGCTGCTAATAGCCTAGGCCTACTTGAGAAAATGGCTGAAGAGATGGCAAGTAACGAGGATATTTCCAGGTGTTCTATTTGTTTAGACTTTCTGAAGCATCCAGTGAGTCTTAACTGTGGACACAATTACTGTCTGAGTTGTATTGAGGCCTTCTGGAATGAGGAAGATGTGAAGGGCATTTACAGCTGTCCCCAGTGCAGAGAGACTTTCACTCCGAGACCCGTTTTAAAGAAGAATACCGTTTTAGCAGAGCTCGTGGATCAAATGAGGAACCCAGTTGAGGGAGAAGGCGCTGCAGGAGCTGAGGAAGGCTGTGGACACTCTCAAGGTGAGAACTGACCAGAGGAGTAGACAATCTGCAGCAGGTTTATGGTTATGCAGTGAGATACAAATAAGGCTACTTGTGTCACAGCTCATCATAACTATTTATATGACAGAGTAACTAACAGTCACAACCAGTCTGACATTGCCCTCATGGATAGGGTGACCACCTGCTAATAAGTCCAAGGGGGGACAAGGGCTATGCTTCTGAGGGACAACGTGGGACAGACCCCGGCGTGCATGCGCACTCACGTGCCACCAACATTTCTTGCTTTTTTTTTTTTTTTTTTAAAGATTATTATTATTATCATTATTATTATTATTATTATTATTATTATTATTATTATTATTATTATTTTTATTATTATTATGATTATTATTATTGTTGTTGTTGTTGTTGTTGTTGTTGTTGTTGTGTTATTATTATTATTTTCTTTTTTTTTCATATTGATGTATCCCTGTATCCCTGAAACCCCCATCCATGTCTTGTGGCCTATATATATAGGCCTATACCACACGGCATGGATAAGTAACAGGGGGGCCTATTAACCTAAACATTGTGTACATGCCCATTATGATATGCCACCAATGTGTATTTTTTAATATAATTTTTTCAGTAGGTTAGTGGTGCGCACATCCAAGAAGCAGGTGCATGACAAAAGGCCAAAGTATTGTAGAAATAAGAAGAATGTCCGCACACTGCTCCCGTGTTGCTTTTTTTATTTTTCTCAAGTGAGCGCTTTCGAGCTTTCTGAAGTCTGATGAAGAGCGAAAGCTCGAAAGCGCTCACTTGAGTAGTCTGATGAAGAGCGAAAGCTCGAAAGCGCTCACTTGAGAAAAATTTAAAAAGCAACACGGGAGCAGTGTGCGGACATTCTTCTTATTCCTTAATATTATTTTTTTAAATATAATTTTAAGTGGGTATACTGAAATCCCTGACATTTTGAAGTGGGTATACTGCGTATACCTGCGTTCTATGTAGACTACACCACTGGTCAAAGTAGAGTTTAGTAGGAGCAAGTTGAAGCAGTCTGGTTGGTAGCTTCAGATCCCTGCTCTCTTGTGCCAAACAATTCACAATCTTCCCTCCGTCAGCAGTGTAAAGTGGAGAGTCACAGGGAAACACCGGTGCCCTGCCTGAGTGTAGGCTAGCTGCAAGTCTACTTCGCTCGCTGGTGCCCTGCCTGACTGGAGGCTAGCTGCAAGTCTACTGCCCTCGCTGGTGCCCTGCCTGAGTGGAGGCTAGCTGCAAGTCTACTGCCCTCGCTGGTGCCCTGCCTGAGTGGAGGCTAGCTGCAAGTCTACTGCCCTCGTAGAGGCTCGCGTGGAGGGGAAAATACTAGGGATGCACCGATACCGATACTGGCTCGGCACCCGATACTGCTCATTATACTCGTACTCATACTCATACTCGTACTCGTCAAGCACTTGCCGATACCAGGAACGATACTGCTATTACACAAAACAATGCAAAATCTTGTCACGTTCTGTGGACTTGAAAGCAGCATGGGAAAAAAGTGCCACCTCATACAATTACTAACATTTAAATCTACATGGAAATGGACAATAAAAATATCACAGGTGGAAAAAAACAAGGCCATGCATTTATTTTCATTGTATTTTGGTGGTAAAAGGCATCGGATCACTACTCTGTATCGGCAAGTACACACATTAATGTACCCGTACTTGAATCGGTTTTCAAAAAAGTGGTATCGGTGCATCCCTAGAAAATATTGTGAATAGTGTCCCTTTTGACAGCATAGACAACTCACTAAAAATCGTTTCATTCCTCATCGTTTCATCGTTTCATTCCTCGATTTTATGAAATGTGATATCGTTTGAAACCAAAATCCATATTGCGATCAATATTGCACTGCCCTAATTGAATGTGGAGCATATTGTGGTGTTCATGCACTTACTTAATGTAATGTTTTCTGTCTCAGTGTCAGATGGCAAGGCTCGTACTGCTGAACCAGTGACCAGAGAGGACTTCTTACAGTGTGAGTTGGACACACACATGCACACGCGTACACACACACACACACACACACACACACACACACACACACACACACACACGCACACACACACACACACATTCCTCCCATTTCACTTACTCCAAAACACTTTCCCCTGTTCAGACACACATGTAGCAAACATACACACGCACACACACACACACAACTGTAAACCCTGTTTGTGTCCTGCCTTCTCCTCCATCAGATTGCTGTCACTTCACTCTGGATCCAAACACAGCAAACACATGCCTCCATATGTCTGAGGGGAACAGGAGGGTGGAGTGGAGATATGGGACCCAGTCATATCCTGATCATCCAGACAGAT
This sequence comes from Engraulis encrasicolus, assembly GCF_034702125.1. Lineage (NCBI taxonomy): Eukaryota > Metazoa > Chordata > Actinopteri > Clupeiformes > Engraulidae > Engraulis > Engraulis encrasicolus. The sequence goes on along the minus strand of NC_085859.1, from coordinate 6,163,794 downwards.
TTGATTATTGGCCTGGGATACTGTGTAGAGAGGGTGTGTCTGCACGCTGCTACTGGGAGGTTGAGAGGAGTCAACATGTTGGTATAGCAGTGTCATATAAAAGCATCAGCAGGAAAGGAGGGGGTTATGAGTGTTGGTTTGGAGCTAATGATCAGTCCTGGAGTCTGGAACTCAGCAAATCCAGAGCCGCCTTCCATTACAACGGCAACGCTGAAGAGATTAAACTCCCTCTAGTGACCAGCTCCAGAATAGGAGTGTATGTTGGTCACAGGGCAGGGACTCTGGCCTTCTACAGCATCTGGGGAGACACAATGATCCTCCTGCACAGAGTCCACAAAAAATTCGCACACACACTCTACCCTGGGTTTTATGTAGGGGGATCAGTGAAGCTGTTGTGAGGCCCCTGCTCCTGTTGGTCACACACGAGCCCAGTCTCGCGAAAAAAAAATCAACTGTAAGCTTGTGGTTCCGTCACGATATAGCCTTGTTTTTCGTGGTTGGGCAACGCGCGCTGTCGTCGAGAGTAGTTCTAGGTGAGAGAGGGCGAGAGAGAGAGAGAGAGAGAGAGAGAGAGAGAGAGAGAGAGAGAGAGAGAGAGAGAGAGAGAGAGAGAGAAAGAGAGAGAGAGAAAGAGAGAGAGAGAGAGAGAGAGCACCCGAGCAGCGTGCATTCCGGGAGGGGAGCGCTGTCGTTGTGTCAGCTTCATGCCATCTCTCCCTTCCTCCAACATTGTCCCTAACCCTAAACCTATCCTTAACCCTAACCCTAACATTAATCCTAAACCTAACCCTAAATCACTTGTTTGAAATGTTTGATATCCCGTTTCCAGTTACCCTTCACTCACGCTTGATTGTTGACGTCCGTCCCCATTATTCTTCCCCCCAGAACCAAACTACCCCAATTGTCAATTCCCCCTTTAGTCACCCAACCACGACAAACGAGGCTATATATCGTGACAGCAGCACAAAGCTTTTAGTTGATTTGTTCTGTTTTTTTGTAAGGATTTCACGAATGGCACGAGAGCTGCACACACAAACACACACACACACCACACACACACACACACACACACACACACACACACACACACACACACACACACTGGAGCAGTGAAGCTGTTGTGAGGCCCCTACAGGGCTAATCCTGTTGGTCATTCACCCCCACCCCCACCCCCCACACACATTCTCTCTCTCTCTCTCTCTCTCTCTCTCTCTCTCTCTCTCTCTCTCTTTCTCTCTCTCTCTCTCTCTCTCTCTCTCTCTCTCTCTCTCTCTCTCTCTCTCTCTCTCTCTCTCTCACACACACACACACACACACACACACACACACACACACACACACTCAAACAAACAGCAACTCTCCTCCCTCCCTTTACACCCCCCCCCCAACTAGGGCTGCGTACCGAATTTCGGTCCGGTCCTGGCACCGACCGAAAAGCCACATAGTATCGAATATCAAAACAAAACAAAAAAAACGGTGCCTTATTTCGATACCTTTTGTGCGTTTCAACAGTCCCTGTGTCAATAGTAAATCTGTGAACCAATAGCCATGTAGTCAGGTGAAATTGTCATTTGTGATTGGCTTCGAAGGACCTGGGTGGGCGGGACGAGCACGAGACATTTGATTCATTCAAAAAGTACTAGCGTTTGTTTACTCAGTTGGTGAGGATATGTTGTAGGCTAACTTAGTTGTAGCTAGTTGCAGTTAGTTGTAGTTGCAGTTGTAGCTAGTTGCAGCCCTGATAGACTTGCTGAGATCTAACGTGTGGTTAAACTTTGCTCGTGTGACTGGACGCAAATAGAGCCAGATGCTCCATTTGTGACAAAGCTGTCCCTGCGAAAGACGGCAAGACGACTTGGCGAAACATTAACGCACCAAATCAAGGCTAAGAGCCGAAAGCTGCGCTGAAATTTACAAGCCATGGACGAATGGACATTAAAAATATTATTGTTTGAAATGAATTCGTATTTGTTAGTAAGTGTTTCTTGAACTCTATAGAAGATAAGGCCTATAAGCGCTGCTGCCCTGTTTGTCTCTTCAGGCAGTGCCTGGCGCGGGCGCGGCTCAATCAGCAGAGTTCTGTTCAGTTGACGTTGAGGCTGTGTTGTGCTGAGGTATTAATTTTGAAACATGTTCAACAACCATTTTGTCCAACGAAGACGTGTGTGTTTGTGCAGTCATGATAATAGTGGTAGAACTACCGTCGCGCCAATCTTCCTCTGATGCTGTCGTTTTAAACCTCCTTGAGTGTGCACTCTCCTCTCCACTTGCGCACGGCTACTGTAGTTTTGATAAGAATCAATGTGTGGGCGATCGCTAAGGGGTTTAATAAAGTGCGGAGATTTGAAACTTGTTCCCGCGGAGGGCAACGCTAAAAGACCCACTCGACATCCCTTCCATGTGATGCGTTAAGACAGCGTTAAGATAGCGTCTCCCAGACATCCCAAGTTCCAAAAACTTATTACAGGGAGCTGCCAGAAATATTCTAGTAAGGGGAGATAGGACAGGTACATTGAAATTAACGGTGAAGATTCGTAACGCAAATATGGCGTCTACCCGCACATCTCCCGCCTTTCTGGTAACAAGAGCCAATGTGCCTGCTGAGCTGCGTTGCCAGTGATCCAATCATTTGGCTGCATCGGCGCACGCGAAATTATGCACATGCTCAGTTGTGAAAAGCCGTTGCTCTCGTGCCGTTATGGAACTACTGCGCCTGCGCTCTGTCAAAAAAGCCGTGAGAAAAGTGGCTCAAAAAGCTTTATTTTGACTCATATGACACAACCAAGTAGTCTAGATCGATCAGTTTTTCACGGTCGTTTCAACCATATGGTTTTCACAACCCCTGGGTTCCCCTCCGTCCTATACTCAGTTTCCCCATTCATTTTTCCCATTGACTCTCAGATCTGGTCTACTTAATCGCGAAATAGCACCCCGGAGGCGTCACCAAGATGGCCGCCATATGTCCCCTCTCATTCTAAAATCTCTCTGGAGCTGCCTATCACAATATGGTCCAGCTGCGTCCTGTCCAGCTAATACCGCTACGCCCATTCCTCCTTACTAGACCGCCCTCACAGTAACGCCCCTTTGGCTGTTCACGTTTCTCAAGTCAGTGACATGCTGCCGAATGACAACACAAGCGCCGCACAGGACTTTTTAAAACGACTGAATGGATTTCGCTGCAGCGATCACTCAACTGTCGGTAAGATTTCAATATAAATGCATGAATATACATAACGGTTACTTTACGAGTTGACTTTCAGTCGGAGGGCGAACATTTACCTCGGCCCACCAACTAGCGGTTTTGGCTAATGTTATTTAGCTTCAAGGCAAGCTAACAGGCCGCCCTTCCTAAGTTTCAGATGTTGTGTGTATATTTGTCATAATGACTTGATGTAGTAGTGCTAAAAATAAACCTTTATATGTTCTCTTAGTGAACTTCTCAAAATATATGGGCTATAATGTATAATGTACTTGGGATGGGTTTATCGTTACCCATTGTTTCTGATGGGGCGTTAATTGGTGTGGCACCCCGGAAATCTTCCTCACTTCTGGCAAGGGGTAAGCTGTGTTATTTTTTCCTCCGTGTCACAAACTATTTAATGATGTTTCTGTACTTTAATTTCTCTGTTATTTTATTGATCTTTGATGGGAGCATATTCTGTTACGTTTGTGTTGATATTTTCGTTGCAATTTTCGCTCAAAGTATGTAAATTAGCGCTATTAATGTCCGCGATCGTTATGAAGTTAACAGGTGCTAACGAGCCTATTGTGTCGCAGGAATGCCGTTTGCTTCGCCCCCTTGCAGTGTGCCTCATTGTGTCCGCCCTGTCTGTTGTTTCAGATTGGGAAGTAAATAAATGCTACTGGATCGAGACCCCTCATCTCTCCTGCCTCTTCAATCATCCAAAGACTGTTAAATTTGTTATTTAAATGTAATGGTCGGTTCATGTCCGTTACATTGACTTGACTTGTCATTGGGTCTGATTTTAAATGTGCCATATAGTTCAATGTGGGAGCAGGTTCACACACTAAATAAGACACTAAGGTCAAGCACAATCAGATTTTTTTTTTTAAACAATTCTCAGAGCAGAGTAGAGCAGACGTTTCAGGTTACTGCCATCAGAGAGTAGTGACTTGACCTTAGTGTCTTAAGTGTGCTCCCACATTGAACTCTACTTTTTGGGTCCATGCACCTACTTATTTCTAAACATCTAAGCGCAATTATACCCCTGCCTCCTGATGTGCCATATAACCTGTATCTCTCCAATTGTGTGTGTGTGTGTGTGTGTGTGTGTGTGTGTGTGTGTGTGTGTGTGTGTGTGTGTGTGTGTGTGTGAGAGAGAGAATGTGTGCACGCAGATATAAGAAGTTGGGGTTGATGATCCACATGATGGTGATGGACCAGGACAGCTCTGGACCTCCTGACTGGCAGCTCCATCCTCAACCTCTTCCTGCCCTTCACACATGTGCAGGTAAGGCCAATTTTTAAAAACTCACTGCATTGTCTGTGGCAAACGTAGGAGAAAAGGAGTGTGTGAGTGAGTAAGTGAGAACCCGGTCATTATACATGTGACCCTTAAAGGGCGTGTGTGTCTCCTAGAACCAAGACAGTGGCAGTGTGTGTCTGTCTGTCTTTGGTTAAGGATATCTTTAAGATATTACCTTGTTGTGGTAACATAATTTTGCTATTTCTGACAGGCAGAGAGGCAGTTTTCTGAAGGATGGTTGATGTCAGTACTAACATGTTGTGATGGAGGCTTCCACCTGAGCTGAACACAGAAACTTGCACACAGTGGTGAGTAAAACACTGAATCTAAAGACAAGCTGGGCTACTTCACAGTGACTAGACCCAGAGATGACTGGAGCACTCAGCAACTTTTTTAGAGGTTTTTTATTTTGGTGCACAAAATGACTGACGTTTCGGCGCACCGGCGCACTCTGAGGAAGGCGCAGGTGCGCCGAAACGTCAGTCATTTTGTGAAAAATAAAAAACCTCTAAAAAAAGTTGCTGAGTGCTCCAGTCATCTCTGGGTCTAGTCACTGTGAAGTAGCCCAGCTTGTCTTTATACTGCTGTCCTCGACGGTGAGCACCACCAAGGCTGAAGCGCAGACATCCCCTCTTCGAAAACACTGAATCTGTTTTGTTCTGCACTAGAACTATACATATTTCAAACAGTAATTCCTTTCTGTGCTGTGTTCGTTTATTGCAATATGTATAGAGGATAACACAAAACACTGGCACTGTAGTGATCCCTGCACAGGCCAGAAGCTGTGTATCTTCAGCCTGGTGTTCTGCATTAAAATGATGGGTGTGTTTTTTTTTTATGTAGTGTATTCTATGTATCCCTCTCGTGTGTGTGTGTAGTTCTGTGTGCATGCGTGCAGATGGAAGCAGTCGTTCCTGTTCAGCATTGATATGCCGGTAATGGGTTTGATGAGCCACAGCATGGTGATGGGCAATCAGCATCAGGACCAGGGCCGCTCACAAGGAGAACCTCCTGCCCTGCCTCTTCATCCTCAACCTCCAATCTTCCTGCTCTTCACACATGTGCAGGTGAGGACAACCTCTAAAATGCACACTTGACTTGAGGCAAAGGGGGAGAGATTAGGCGTGCATGCATGCACGCGCACCAAACTTTAAGACAGTAGCAGTGTGTGTGGGGGCATGTGCACAAGCATATGCACGTGCTCATGTCATGTCCTTCTGTAGGTAGATAAGGGGTGGTTGTTTTTGTCTTAATAGTCATTCATAACATTAACATGCCTTTTTTTTGACAGGCACGGAGCCAGCTTTCAGAGGGAGGGCTGATGACACCAGCAACTTCGGATCTGAACCTGATCAACCCAGCACCAACCACTATGCCGCTCCTCCTCTGCCAACTGCACCACATGGCTCCACCATCTCAAAAAGGCACAGACACTACTCCACTTCCTGCGAAGGATGAGAGAAGAGCCGACCTCCCCACATCGGCACTCACCACCTTCTACAGGGGTGTCATTGAGAGCACCCTGGCCAGCAGCCTCTCTGTCTGGCATGGCAGCCGTCAAGAGTGGTGAGGACAGCAGAAAAGCTCATAAGATCACCCCTACCAGCCATTCCGGATCTGTACACTTCACACTGTTCCAAGAGGGCAATGAACATCATAAAGACACAACTCATCCAGCACACAGACCGCCCTCCCTACTACCATCAGGGAAGCGCTAGCCCACCATGCGGTGCTGCAAAAGCACACTGGGAAACGGCTTCTTTCCACAAGCCATCAGACTCCTCAACGCACTGAAGAAAACCACATGAATAACCAAGGACACGAGAGAATATTCCATGAACACTTCTTTCACCATGCCACTTACATTTTACTCATTGCACCTTGTATACAGCATCTTCACATCACCTGTATGAACTCCTCCTGCCATGTGTGTGTGTGTGTCCACTGTGTTTGTGTGTATTTATTGTCCATCAGTATGTTAATTGCACACTGTTTGGGTGTGAGTGTATTTATAGTATGTATCAGTCTGTATTTAATGTCAATGCCTTATTTTTAGTTATTAGTTAAATGCACATTGGAGACTGGTCAAACACAATTTCAAACTTTGTGTTAACCCTCCATAGATTTTTTTGTCAAAAAATGGAGTCTAATCTACTGTACTAGGCTATCAACAGACCACACAGTTGAGTGCTGTTTTATGCACTCTGAATATGAGGAGAGGAAGAGGTGACCGTTCACACTTCATAGTGTACAAGTAAACGGAAATAAATTTTCACATTTCATTCCTGTCTCGTTCGTTCACTTCTTTCAGCAATGTATGTGGCCTACATGCAGGGAAGCTGACAGGGGGGACAAAGGGGTCCGTTGACCTGGGCCCAGTGAGACGAGGGGTCCAGGAATGGGTCCTCATTACATTGTATGTAGTCTATGTATTGAGTGGGGGGCCCTTTCAGATGACTTTGTCCTGGGCACAGCCAAAGCTGTCAGCGGCCCTGATTAGGCCTATGTACGCACAAACACTGGTTATGATGGTAGGAAAAATGTTCTGTTTTCTGATGGCCTTTGAATTAAGACAGGCCAATCTGGAACCTCTCCTGGATAAAGAGGTAAGCTTCAATAGTGTGGTCACTCCTAAATCATAGACAGACATGGAGTATGGTAGGCCTATGGTAATGAAGAAATCGTTTTTCTCCAATAGAACAAAAATGACCTATTGCCATTTCAAATACTATTTCATATATTTTTTCATTAATATCTGCTCTTTCCAAGCTGACCACATTGCCACATAAATGTGGTGAGGTGACACGCATTACTTTAAAAAGTCGGGAATGTGTTGCTGATGTTTTACATCGTTTCAAACTTTTCTAAGTAGCCTATACCAAGTGAACAACCTCGCCAAAAAAGGGTTTTTTAATTATTATTATTTGTCCGGGTGTGTGAATATCCTGGAAAGGATGTTAAATCATAGCCTACACAGTGTTAACAGTGACCTTGATACACACAGCTAGGTAAGGTGATGTCAACGTCGTCGTGTTGAAATTAAAGCATTTTGGCGACCCGATACGTTGCTATGACACATTTGTGCATAGCGACACGAGTCCTAAACAGTAGGCTACAATGTCCAAGGTACGGGAAGACAAAGCAAAAGACATTGGGATTAGAAAACGTGTGATTTATCTCACTTTCTTACATAAATTGTTGAGAATATTATGTCAGTGGAATGTTCAGTGAAACGTTTCTCTGGAAGATAACAATTTGGACGGGATATCTTTGTAACAAACATGGAGCCTTCATCCGGAAATGGCCTTGAAAATGACATCATGCAGTATCCCTTCACGATTGGCCAATACGGCAAATGCCGGGAACGCCCATGGGCGTGCTTGCATTAAGGGTGGAACTGTTTGACTGCAGCTGGACCCTTCTCGCCTATCAACCCCGGACACCCCGACCAACACATTTGCAAATTAGTGTTACATTGTTTGTCAATGCCCTTCTGTCGTCCAGTCTGTATATAACTGCCTGTTTTTTTACCCAGGACATTTGCAGGGCGCCCTACGAAGTGCACGTAATCTATTTCAAGTACCCCACGCATGACGCACGAGTCATTATATTCCTCTTTCCCGCATTGGCAATTGAAAAAACGCGAACTTGCATAGTCTAAAATCAGGAATGCTTTATCTGACTCGCGGGCATCGGAGAGCCACTATCAAATATCAGGGAGACTTATTGGACTTTCATTGGGATGTCTGGTCTTCCCAATCTGCAGGTTATGTATGAGTCAAGCGGTCAGGTGAAGGAGAGCGTGTAGCTACGTGAATTCAAAAGCAAATAATACGCAGAAGCTTCTAGAGAGAGAGAGAGAGAGAGAGAGAGAGAGCAACCTGCACCTGGAAGTGTGTATGTGTCTAATGCTCTTTTGCTCTATGATGCTGATATTACTAAATAATTTACATGGCTGATTTGGGTTTTGGTGGAAAATTAGTAACAACGTGAATATTTGCTGCAATAGGCTATCTAGTAATAATTTGTGAAATGACAAAAGCCCTAGCCTAGGTTTGCCTAGAGATTATGACAATAGTAGGCTACATAGCAATTGAAGTAGGCTACTCATTGATTGCTGAGCTAACTGTCATCCAACTGTAGGCCTACTCCTGTCTACTTACTCAACACCTAGGCTACTTAGAAATCATCTTCTATATTTCATTTGAACTGAAGATATATATTGAGTAATCTGTAGACCTAATAACATTCTTTAAGATGACTGAAATGCACTCACCGTATGCACAATACTACTTGTGAAAATATAGAATTTGGTGATCTTATGGGTTCTTCATAAAGAGATTAACTTCAAAACAACAGGTATCGAAAAACGGTATCGAAAAGCACCGGTATCGAAACCAAAGTATCGAAATTGGCACCGTATCGAAAAAAACAAAACGATACCCAGCCCTACCCACAACACACACGCACACCACACACAACACACACACACTACTCTGTGTTGCATAAGTGCAGGGTGTAGATGTAGATATCAAATGGCTGCTGTTGTGTTAAGTTGCCGTTTCTGCTGAATGCAGTCTGGTTCTATAGTAGTTAAGTTATAGAGAGAGAGAGAGAGCGCGCGCGCGAGAGAGAGCGCAATAGAGAGACAGTTTGAGAGAGAGAGCGCGCGCGAGCGCAAGAGAGAGAGAGAGTGCAAGAGAGAGAGTGTGCGAGAGCGCAAGAGAGAGCGTGCACGAGAGACAGTTTGAGAGAGAGAGAGCAAGAGAGAGAGAGACTGAGAGAGACTGAGAGAGAGAGAGAGAGAGAGAGAATGCAAGAGAGAGAGAGAAAGCAAGAGAGAGAGAGAGATTGAGAGAGAGAGAGAGAGAGAATGCAAGAGAGAGAGAGGTGTAATGTAGTCTATACTTCTACTTCTATGTTTCTCATTTATGCATTCCACATTCCAGAGGGATGCACACACACACACACACACACACACACACACACACACACACACACACACACACACACACACACACACACACACACACACACACACACACACACACACACACACACACCTTAGTGCTGTCGACAGTGTTCATATATTATATCCAGACATACTGTATTACTATTGTATTACTATCCTTATTGTCCAGAACACAAAACTCTATAAAGACAACACTTTAATCAACGCAATACTCTTCATACAGCACTATAATCAACACAATACTCTATAAAGGCAACACTCTAATCAACACAATACTCTATAAAGGCAACACTCTAATCAACACAATACTCTATAGACAACACTCTAATCAACACAATACAGGTACTCTATAGACAACGCTCTAATCAACACAAAACTCTATAAAGACAACACTCTAATCAACACAACACTCTATAGACAACACTCTAATCAACACAATACTCTATAGGCAACACTCTAATTAACACAATACTCTATAGGCAACACCCTAATTAACACAATACTCTTTATACAACACTCTAATCAACACAAAACTCTTTATACAACACTCTAATCAACACAAAACTCTATAAAGACAACACTCTAATCAACACAATACTCTTCATACAACTCTCTCATCAACACAATACTCTATAGACAACACTCTAATCAACACAATACTCTTTATACAACACTCTTATTGACACAATACAATATAGCCAGCACTCTTATTGTGTTGTGTGGGTCACTGAGCTGTGGTGTAAAAATGTATTGATTTAGCCTTTTATTGCCAGTCCCAAAATTGAGACAAAATGCAGTAGTGAGTAAAATGGCTGTCATGTCGAAGAGAGGGTGAAAACATGTTAGTCCTTAGTTGATAGTAGGGATGTAAATAAAATCGAAATGTATCGATGTATCGGAAGTATTGGCCGGCGATTTAATCGAATCGCATCGTGGGGCATTCTTAAGAATCGAAAAGAATCGAATCGCTGGCCCCTGTGCAATGCCCTAGCTCCATAACACAATAGTAGTGGAAAAGTTATTGGAAAAAATAGAATCGAACCGAATCGCATCGTGTCGTGGGGAATTCTTAAGTATCGAAAAAAATCGAATCCCTGATTTAAGAAATCGATACTGTATCGCAGTGGTTCCCAACCTTTTTCTTAAGGGACCTTTTTTACTATTGTAAGCTTTGGTGACCCAACCACGTGAGCGCCCGCACGAGACGGAGTCACAAGATGCCCTCTGTTTCCTGGAAAACTAATTTTAGTTATTTTATTCCTCAATTCGTCTTTGGTCAAATATAGAATAAATGTTTAATGTAGCACTTACAATTTTTTGCTTCTATGCATTTATTAGTTAAATGCTTTGTCTTTTATTCAACATGGGTTATATATATTTAAAATGAAACCCCTTAAAATCAAGAGGGCTCCGCGACCCCCTGTGGATCTTTGGCGACCCATAAGGTGGGTCCCGACCCATAGGTTGAAAATCACTGCCGTATCGTATCGTCATGAAGGCTGTGATGTACACCCCTAGATGATAGGTATGTTTTATGACAAATAATCATATGACAAATGCTTTATGACAAATGTTGATGCAAAACATACTGTATGCCATCAAATGCATGGTTATATTTTTGATAATTAGAATAAATTAACCAGTTTCCAAATAGGGTCACACAACGTCCTGCAATGCCGGTATGGGTCATTGACTTGGTGTTATGGTCCAAGTACAGTCATTTTTGCAGCTAAAAATGGCTATTTTGGGAATTTCTGCCAACCGGCCAAATGCTGGTAAAACTTGGCTGTGGCTGGTAATAATTTCAGTGTCACAAGCCAATTGGGCAGGTAGCTTCTTCTATGGGGGGACATATCAGAATAGCATATTCTGCACTTTGCTCCTTGTGTATCAATTGTTTGTAGAAGTTCAAGAAAAAAGTTCCATGCAGAAAGCTGCGCACTCATCTTCTTGCTTTAACACCTCATCTTCTGAGGTTAGACGTACAGTGTCATGATAAAGAATAATTAAGTAATATCACATTTGTGGCTAGTAGAATAGCTGAATGGCTTGTGACTTGGGAAAACCACTAACCACAATGGCCAGCAAGCACAAAAGTTAATGTCAAGTCCTGGTTCTCAACCTTTTTAGAACAACCCCTTGCCTTGACCTCATCATAAGCCTGCCAACGCCCCCCAGACCTCATCATGATGAAGTGTAGTGTTGACAGTCCAGCCTTTTGCACTGTGTAATCTGACGTGTAGCGTTAAAATAGTCAGTGAAAGATAATGAGTGCGTCTTAATATGCAACCTTGCCTCCTCCACTTGCGCTTGTCTCCTCGTCCCGCCTCCTGGCCCCTCCTCCGTGGAGAAAACGATAAAGTTTCCCAGCTGTCAGCCTAGCCACAACAACTTTTGAGGAACTGTTTTTCATTCACCATCCCAATTGCAAATGAGAAAAAGACTCTACAATTGAGCTTTTGCAAGATATTGAAATATAATGCTGCAAGTGGAGGAGGCAAGGCCGCATATTAAGACGCACTCAATGTCATGTGACGTAACCTGTTATCTGAAGTGCTGTATGTAGATATTTCCTTTCACTACTCCATTATTAACAAACAGGATTATGCGGAATCTATTAGAATTCTAGTCATCATGTTTGAATATGCTTATTTCATTGCATTATATTCATAATGTACTTACTTTATTGTATTATATTCACAATTATTATTATATTATATTGGAAAATGTGAATATTGTATTGCATTATATTGTGTGTAAATGCTCTACTTGTGTGAGGGGGGTGGTGTGGGTACCAGACGAAGTGTCTTCCACTCTCCAGGAGGCTTTTCAACATCACATGTGTGGATTCAAGGTGAATCTATATTTCCTGAGTGTATTTTGAGAATTTCTCGTACTAATAAAGTTATTTCTTTGATTGAATAAACATACCTTTGCCCATTGCTAATTCATAAGCCTGAAAATGTATGGAATGGAAAGGGGAACCCATGCTAAATACATTGCTACTGCCATTTCCAGTCACAAATATTATCAACAAAACATTCCTGGTAAGCACTATGACTGTTGTTTAACAATAGGCTGTATTGACAAATCGTTCAGGTGTGTAGTTTTATACTTGGTTAGAAGATTTCAATCTGTACTCGCTAGCATGGCGCTAATGTTTATGGGTTTGGCCCCATAAAAATTGAGCTTTGTGACCCAGTAGGCTATATAATAATCTAATGGCGCAAAATAATCGAAACGCTTCTCAAATGGGGTCTTATTATTTCTAGCTTCAAACTTAATATTCATATTTCAGGACAAAAAATTATAAAAAATCACAAAAATTATAATGGTAAAAAACTCCATTGACACCCATTCATTTTGCACTGTCCCGTGGTTAGGGTTAGCCAATTGTGGCTAATAGGAAGTTCCGTGAGTGAACAGCCCCTGTGAACATGCACCAATCTAGATCCACCCAGAGCCGTGGCCTATCCCTGTTCTTCATAGTATGACATGTGACATGAAGTAGCCTATCCCTGTTCTTCTCTATGACATGAAGTAGCCTATCCCTGTTCTTCATAGTATGACATGAAGTAGCCTATCCCTGTCCTTCATAGTGTGACATGAAGGAGCCAATCCCTGTTCTTCTCTAGTATACATGAAGTAGCCTATACCTGTTCTTCATAGTGTGACACGAAGTAGCCTATAGCCTACCTGTTCTTCATAGTATGACATGAAGTAGCCTATCCCTGTTCTTCATAGTATGACATGTGACATGAAGTAGCCTATCCCTGTTCTTCTCTATGACATGGAGTAGCCTATCCCTGTTCTTCATAGTATAACATGTGACATGAAGTAGCCTATCCCTGTTCTTCATAGTATGACATGTGACATGAAGTAGCCTATCCCTGTTCTTCTCTAGTAGACATGTCACCCACCAAAGCTGACAGCTGAGGCGGGGCCGAGGACAAAGTCCTCTGAAAGGCCCTCGTACCCAATACATACAATGTAATGAGGACCCAATTATGCCCCCCCCCCCCCCCCCATCTCCCTGGGCCCGGGACAACTGACCCCTTTGTCCCCCCCTTGTCAGCTTCCCTGCACACCACCACCATGTTCAGTAGCCACATACATGTAGTCTCTGGGTGCATCCCAATATGTGACCTTGCCTCCTCCACTTGTGCTTGTCTCCTCGTCCCGCCTCCTGGCCTCTCCTCCGTGGAGAAAACGATAAAGTTTCCCAGCTGTCAGCGTCGCCACAACAACTTTTGAGGGACTGTTTTTCATTCACCATCCCAATTGCAAATGAGAAAAAGACTTTACAATTGAGCTTTTGCAAGATATTGAAATATAGGCCTAATGCTGTTGTCAGTGATGTCATCATGACGAGAAGCAAGTGGAGGAGGCAAGGTCGCATATTAAAACGCACATGATCTCTCTCTCTCTCTCTCTCTCTCTCTCTCTCTCTCTCCCCTCTCTCTCTCTCTCTCTCTCTCTCTCTCTCTCTCTCTCTCTCTCTCTCTCACACACACACACACACACCTCTGTTTTCAGTCACATTTAAACATGAACTCTCTCTCTCTCTCTCTCAGTGTTGAGGTGTGTGTGTGTGTGTGTGTGTGTGTGTGTGTGTGTGTGTGTGTGTGTGTGTGTGTGTGTGTGTGTGTGTGTGTGTGTGTGTGTGTGTGTGTGTGTGTGTGTGTGTGTGTGTGTGTCTGGCTGTGAAAGGGTGCTTGTGAAGTACTGGTTACCAGCGTCAGTGCTGCCAAGACTGAAGGCAGAACATTTCAGATTTATTTGCTATCATAGTATCCCCGCTGCTTTCCAGACAGAGCTGGCAAGAGTCCGGACAATTTAAGACATATTCCCATGCTCCACCCTCCTTGAGAACTTATTATATAGGTAGGCCATATACATAGGTTCAGTAATGTAATGCAAGTTGTAATTTCCTAACTTGTTATTACTAAGCATGGCCACAAGATGGCAGCAGTACTCCATGAATACGCCACTCCCATCCAGGAAGTTTGGCGCACCACTGGTAAGTCGAAACTCAAAACAAGTTGTATCTGAGGAGCTGCTGTCGGTGCCATTTGTCTCCGTTTACTTGGGGAAAATGGCTGAAGCTTTGGCAAGTAACCAGGACATTTTCATGTGTCCTATTTGTTTGGATCTTCTGAAAGATCCGGTTGCTCTTAACTGTGGACACAATTACTGTTTGGGTTGTATTGAGGACTGCTGGAATGAGGAAGATGTGAAGGGCGTTTACAGCTGTCCTCAGTGCAGACAGACGTTCACTCCAAGACCCGTTTTAAACAAGAATTTCATCATGGCTGAGCTTGTGGATCAAATGAGGAAGAGCAGAATACAAACTACAGCTGCTGTTGAATGTGCTGCTGGACCTGGAGATGTAGCATGTGACATCTGCAAAGGGAGAAAACTCAAAGCTGTCAAGTCCTGTCTGGAGTGTATGATGTCATACTGTGACAGTCATTTGAAAACTCACAATGAAGTTCATCCAGGTAGAAATCATCACATGATCGATACCACTGGCCAACTACAGGAGAGGATCTGCCCCCGTCATAAGAAGGTTTTTGAAATATTCTGCCGCACCGACCAGAGTTGCATCTGCTATCTGTGTACGATGGACGATCATAAAGGCCATGACACGATCACAGCTACAGCAGAGTGGAGTCATAAAAAGGTAACATTTTTGTGGGATTACAAGTGTATTGAGCATATTGAGTATCATTTTATAGTTGATGCTTCTTATCACCGAGGCCTTTGTAGCCTACATAAAGATGTACATTATTTGAATGCATTTGCCCCACAGACCAGGGTGTGTTTCCTAGATGAAAGGTCCAATGTCCAGCAGTGTAGGCCTAGGTCTACTGTGTAACTAACGGTAAAACATTGACAGTGTTGCCAGATGTGTCTGATTAAATCCCGCCAAAAAGGTTCTCAAAAACCGCCAAAATGCGCAAAATTCCGCCCAAATACAACACATTACATTGACTTCTATGGGCCCAAAACGGCTTAAAAAAATGCTAAATGGCCAATTTTTCCCGTTTTTGCACGCTGACGTTCATCCCAAGTAGCCCAATCGGGCAGGCACCCGCCCAATCTGGCAACACTAAACATTGACAGGCGGGGTATCTTACTTGACAGGCAGGTTCTGTCGGTCTATGTCATAATAAAATTGAACCCATTGATGCCTAAGGCACCTGCAAAAAAACACCTGCTAAATGTAATAAGCCCTTTTGGGAAAAGGTGCCCTTAGCCTATACAGCTTATAAAGCCCTCAGCCTCCGAAGCACATAAGACATGAAAAGTGTTATATTTAAAAATTGAAGCCCCCATCTTGCATAGGAATATGTTCTTCTTTCAGCTCTAAAATACCCACATTATTAATACAAATAATCTCAAATATCATCCAATGTTGTTCCATCAACTGCTTGTTGTGAAGAATTACTGCCATGTCATTTCAATCAACAATGCACACTGTAGCATCCTCAGAAATAACTTAAAGTGATACTGTCCCATTTTTGGAAATAAGCTAATTTTACACCTTGCCTTGAGTTAAATAGTAGGGCTTTCCCATTCCCCTGTACTTTCAACCGTTCTCTGGGTATGGCAGTGCAAATTTTACCTCCAAGCTAGCAGTTAACATTGAGTCCTATGAGACCAGCTGGCGGCTAACTGGTCTCATAGGACTCCATGTTAACTGCTAGCTTGGAATCTGCCGTTCTGATTCCCGATGGCACAGGAACAGGAACATTGGTACCTTGAGACAGACGTTGTGTAATGGATTAGTTGGACTGTAGATTACAGGGTTAAAGATGGCTGAAGTGCACTGCACCAGAGAGACTGGATACTCATAGAATCTCTGACTATACCTAACCCCACACTGCTCCAGGGACTGTAACCAATGCCCATTAATATCAGTAAGCTATTTTGCATAAGCATCTGCTACATGTAATGTAATGTAATGTAATGTAATACAGGAGGGGTTGGGGCAGAGCCAGAGGAGATGCCAGCAGACAATCCAGTTGAAGGAGAAAGAGCTGCAGGAGCTGAGGAAGGCGGTGGAGACTCTCAAGGTGAGAACTGACCAGAGGAGAAGACAAACTGCAGCATACTTCTGTCTGCAGTGAAATAGTATTGGTGATGAGCTGTGACACAAGCATTAATGCTGTTTGCCAGAGGAGCTCCCCTTCACAAAAACAGGCTGACATTGCTTACAGGATTCAGTCTCATTTTAAAAAATAATAATATTTTGCTTTGCAAACCAGTTGGATTCATAATCAACACTGCAGCAGTATGTATATAGTAGTAGTAGTAGAATTTTTTTAGATTACTTTATTGGTACCCAAGGGTAGATTTGATTTGCAGTAAAGTGAGCTTCGCTGATACAAAACATTCAGGACATAGGACACACATAACATACAAGCAACCCACAATGAACATAGGACAATACCAAAAGTGACCTAGTGCATCCTATCAAAGAGACATGGTGTCACATAAAGTGACAGGGGTACTAAATAAGAATAGATTGTTAAATATATGATAAAAAGGAGTATAGAATACATGATAAGAAGTAACTAGATTGATAAATACCTAGTAAAATAAGAAGGAATTAATATTAAAATAAGGAGTTAGAAACAGTGAAGAAAAAACAGTTCAAGCAATAAATAACATAGGCAGGCAGGCTATATCTGTGGCCAGAGGACAGAAGCTGGAACTCTTATATATAGTGGATGGGAGCCATCTTGTAAGATGGACTCAGCTATCCTCTGCAGCTGTCTATTGTAGAGGGCTTCAGGGTTAAGTTGTGGCTCTCCAATAAGCCTGCTGGACCACTTAACTATTTGGTTAAGGGAGTTTCTATTTTTCAGGGACAAATTGTTAAACCAACACACCAGGCAGAAAGATAAAATGGATTCAATAAAAGCGCGATAAAAGAGAGTAAGTAATGTTCTGTCAATGTGGAAATAGGACAGTTTTCTTAGACAGTGAAGACGTTGGTTGGCCTTTTTAAAAACAGCTTCACAATTTGCATCAAAAGTGAGCTTATTGTCAATAATGGTGCCAAGATACTTGTATTTTTCCACAGTTTCCACACTCTGGCCGTTGTCTGGGGGTTCCTCCTGAAATCAATAATCATATCCTTTATTTTCGTAATGTAGTAGTAGTTACATGTATAATAGTTACATGTGTGTGTGTGTGTGTTTGTGTGTGTGGGTGGGTGGGTGTGTGTGTGTGTCCTATCAGTCTGGTGCACAGATAGGAGAGAAGGAGAGTGAGAGGATGTTTACTGAGATGATCCGCTCCATTCAGAGAAGGTGCTCTGAGGTGACAGAGCTGATCAAAGCTCAGGAGAAGGCTGAGGTGAGTCGAGCTGAAGGACTCCTGAAGCGACTGGAGCAGGAGATTTCTGAGCTGAAGAGGACAGATGCTGAGATGAAGCAGCTTTCACTGACACAGGATCCCATCCATTTCCTCAAGGTAGACAACATTACTTTTTAGTTCAAACTTCCGAGTTCAAACAATGACTAAACACAGTGGTGATACAGCCCTCTTAATGTCCTGCTAATCAAGGCCTCATGTCAGTAGGTCTACCTCAACTGTGTGTGTGTGTGTGTGTGTGTGTGTGTGTGTGTGTGTGTGTGTGTGTGTGTGTGTGTGTGTGTGTGTGTGTGTGTGTGTGTGTGTGTGTGTGCGTGTGTGCGTGTGTGTGTTTCTCTGTGCAGAACATTGTGTCCATCACTGGGAGGCCTTACAGCACAATTTCAACTAGCGTGACCTTCAGCCAAAGCTTCTCCTTGGAGCCCCTGAAGAAATCTGTGTCTGCATTGAAGAAGAAATTAGATTCAGTCTTCAAGCAGGAAATAATCAAGATATCTGCAGCAGGTTTGACAAGTATAGAAATCATAACAGGCGCTTTTAATTATTTTGCTAAGGAAAGACATGACGCATTGCTATTTTGTGTTTTTCTTTATCTTGTAGCAGAGACACACATCCAGATCATCCAGAGCATACACGGTGAGTCTTCACCACACGCACGCACACACACACACACACACACACACACACACACACACACACACACACACACACACAACAGCACACACACACACACACACACACACACACACACACACACACACACACTTCACCAATGTTCACACACACAAAACACAACACACACACAAAACAATGCTCATTTTGAAATTCTAAACTAAGTTTTTACAAAATCAATCAGTTTGCAAACCTTTCCTTAATCATCAAATGTAGCTTTTGAGACTCGCACAAAATAACTGTTTGCTCACCCCACTCTACACTACATAGACATGTGCACATTATTTCTTTATGCAGGTGTAAGGTGTGGGGTGTTACAAACACCAAATCTACATTATCTGCATTAATGTAATTAAACAGAGTAGGCCTATATACTGTGACTGAACATTTTGTAGCGATTCAGAAACTGCATGTATATACAGAAAATATTTATGACCCAATGACCTCCCAAGCCTCCCATGCATGTGGGTGATGTAGGATCCTACAAACACTTAATCTACATTTAGCCAGTCCAGCCCAGACCTCCCAAGCCCCTCATGCATGTGGGTGAATGTGTGTCTCTGTGTTGGTCTGCAGATACTGATCCTGAACTCCCAGTCAGAAGAGCAGACAGTAAGGGTCTCCTGCCACCAGACAGTAAGTCATTACTGAGGACCTCTAACAGCCTCCACAGCCTTTAATTCAAACATTCAGCCAATGACATGATGTCAACACAGCCTCAACCCTGGCCAAGTCCTTCTCTCTCTCTCTCTCTCTCTCTCTCTCTCTCTCTCTCTCTCTCTCTCTCTCTCTCTCTCTCTCTCTCTCTCTCTCTCTCTCTCTCTGTCCTCTCTCTCTCTCTCTCTCTCTCTCTCTCTCTCTCTCTCTCTCTCTCTCTCTCTCTCTCAGCTGTCCATTGTGTCCGGTGATGACTCTTGTTCCAAAGGGGATGGGGGTAGGGTTAAGGTCAACGCTGCTGCCGTTGGTGCCATCTCATGTGGCTATGGAGGCCGATTTTTGGAGCCGCACACTCTTCCACAGATGGAGCAGGCGCATCCTGATGTTTCAGAGGAGTTGTCTTCTGTGCATGTCTTGTGGTCCTCCTTTCAATAAAGATGTTTATTTGCTCAGTTGCTTCCTTGCCGATCTTTCTTCACGTTGGTCTGTTGGCAGTTAGGTACTCGATGTGTCCAGGGTTAATGTTGCAGTGCCTTGGGAGTTCTGCCATTAAGACTCAGAGAGATAAATTCGTATTTAACAATTTAATGTTGTTAACATAGTTGACAATAGAATTGGCATAAGTAGACAGTATTTGGCGTAGGTCCAATCATCAGCCCGGGTCTTGCGCTGGCGGATCCAGTAGAGCCTGCCGTAGCCGTGCAGCAGGAACTGGACTTTTAACCCCCCGGACAGGAAGACTGGACCCAACTGGTGGCGGTGGGGGTGGCGGTGGGGATGGGGGGATGGAGGAGGAGATTTCGGACCGGCCATGCCTAAAGCCAGCAAGAAAGGAGAGTTTAGACACGTCGCTATAAAGGTAATGGCAGCCGCTGATTGGCTCTGCGAAATGCACAGGTGCTCTGAGTCTCCCTGGCAGAACTAACGCAGGCTACATTTGTTTCCTATAGTCGTTGTAGCGCCTCTTCTGGCCACCAGGAGCCACTTTGACTCTGGTAGCTGCCCGTAGAGACAGGGCGACGGTATCCAGACATGCGGATGGTGTGGCCAACCCAGCGTAGATGTCTGTTGGCCGAAGCTGCCTCCATGCTGATGGTGCCAGTTGTACTCAGGATGTCAGTGTGGGGGATCCGTGCGGGGCCCTGAGAGAGAGGGGGCCTAGATTTGGGTCCTCATTACATTGTATCTATTGGGCTGCGGGCCCTTTCCAATAACTTTGTCCTGGGCCCAGCCAAAGCTGTCAGCACCCCTGCACACACACACACACACACTTGATGGCGATTCTTAGTGTCACTTTGTCATGTGATCTCCACTGCTCTGATTGAATGTGGAGCATATTGTGTCTCAGTGCGTCTCGTTTTCTGTTTCAGTGTCTGATGGCCAGGCTCTTATGGCTGAACCAGTGACCAGAGAAGACTTCTTACAGTGTGAGTTGGACACACACACACACACACACACACACACACACACACACACACACACACACACACACACACACACACACACACACACACACACACACACACACACACACACACACACACACTTTTAAAACCTGTTTGTGTCCTGTGTTCTCCTCCATCAGATTCCTGTCACTTCATTCTGGATCCAAACACAGCACACAGATGGCTCCGTCTGTCTGAGGGGAACAGGATGGTGGAGTGGAGACCTGGGGTCCAGTCATATCCTGATCATCCAGACAGATTTGATTGGGAAGAGCAGGTGCTGTGTAGAGAGGGTGTGTCTGCACGCGGTTACTGGGAGGTTGAGTGGAGTGGACACAGTGTTGGTATAGCAGTGTCATATAAAAGCATCAACAGGAAAGGAGGGCGTGAGTCTTTGTTTGGACTTAATGATCAGTCCTGGAGGCTGAAACTCACCGACGACAGCTCCTCTTTCGGGCACAATGATGAAGAAACTAAACTCCCTCTAGTGGTCAGCTCCAGAATAGGAGTGTATGTGGATCACAGGGCAGGAACTCTGGCCTTCTACAGCATCAGGAGAAACACAATTACCCTCCTGCACAGAGTCCACACCACATTCACACACACTCCATCCTGGGTTTGGGATATGTGGTGAATCCTCAGTGAAGCTGCTGTGAGGCCCCTACAGGCAAATGCTGCTACAGTGGGTCATTCAACACACACACACACACACACACACACGCACACACACACACACACACACACACACACACACACACACACACACACACACACACACACACACACACACACACACACACACACACACACACACACACAGGGTTCAGTTTAAGTACAGGATCATCAGTGAAGCTGTTGCAATTACCAGGGTAATTCTTGGTGTGCGAGTAACTTTTGCATCTTTGACCAAGACAGCAAGTCTTAATCATGTATGAAGAGCCACGGTATCCAAGGTAATGTCTGACCACCAAGAAGGATGAACCACATCCAACAGGATTAACTGTGGACACAAGAGGAAGCTGTCGCTGACACTGATCAGCTGCCTCACGCTTCAACTAATTAGGCCTACCTCGCGTTTTTCAACCAGCCAATCGGCAATTACTATGTGCTAACACCTTTTTCCCCCGTTGCTTTTCCCCAATGTTTTTTTCTGTGAGATTAAGAATTAAAATGTAAACAAACAGCCGTAGACCTGGTCTGACGCGACAACACATATGAGTAAAAAAAGGCAAAAGAATCAATTCCTTCCCAGCGCTCCCACATTAGACCTTACAAGGACTCAACATACAAACAGTAAACACAACTAAATANAAAAATATACACATAATAATAAATTAAAAAAATAAAGAAAAGAACAATAATATAATAACTAGACTAATCCCTCCACACAAAATGCATAGTACAGTATGTCTAAGAAGTACTTACAACAAAGATTAGGTACAATCAGTCATGAAATATTGCTTTATTTGATTTTTTAAAACTTATTTTACTTTGGATTTTTAAAATATGATCTGAAAGAGCATTCCATTCTGCATAATATTGTGTGTTTTGAGCTTGTTTTGCTTGATGGGATTGTATAGTTGCCACTGATGGCATGTCTGGTGGAAATGTCTGTTCCCATATTAATGCCAACTGCTGTATTCCATGTCAATCAACTAAGTTGGATCATACAGTCGGAATGCCATTCCTCATTATCATGGACATGTATGCAGCATTTTGACTTTTATATTTCTGGTTCAGTGTAATGGTGTTGGATCAGTTTAGTTGGATCACACACATCACTAGTGACATTGCACTAGAATTAGATCTACTTCATAATTTATGAAACATTTAGACATTTACATGGCTGTTTTACATGTGCTAATTTTGTCAAAGATGATATTATTATCAATACAAGTTGGCATACTTCTCTGGTGATATTAACATTAGATTTGTTCTTCACCATGTATTTACACATTTATGTTTCTGATCTGGTTTGGTGGTGGTAGTGTTTTGACCACGTTTTTCAGTTTTTATCAATGATGATATTAATTAATATTAAATGCAAGTTGAGTTGGATCATATGCACTGGTGATATTACACGAAATATGTTATCATTTATGCAACATTTGGGTTGGTGTAGTGCTGGAAATGCTGTTTTAATTTAATTTCATAGATGTTGTCAATATGTATGACTTTAATATCAAATACAAGTTGGATTATGCACCGCTGGTGATATTGAAATGAATACGATTGAACTTAATGTGTCCGTCATAATTTATGCGACATTTAGACATTTATATGTGTGGTTTGGTGTTGTGGTGGGGGTGGGGTGTTTTACTTTTGTAGATGTTATCAATATATCAATAATAACATCAAATACATGTTGGTATCATGCACCATTGGTGATAGTACCCAAGATTTGCTCTCCTTCATCACTTATTAAATATTTGGACTTGTGTACTAAGCATGGTGGTGGGGTGCTGTTGCTTTCATATTGTTAATGTATGTGATTACATGAAATAAATGTAGAATAATGATTCCTAATAAAATACAGTAATTACTCATAAGCCTTGAACAAGTGAATGATTTGACAACCATACATGGCTACCACACATGCCTTTTCTATTCTATTCTATTCTATTCTATTCTATTCTATTCTATTCTATTCTATTCTACACTTTTATATTTTATATATAGGCCTACTGGTCCACAAATTCTGATGCACTTTACAGGAAAGGCCAAAGCAGGCTCTATTTCCTCAGAAGGCTGAGGTCCTTCAATGTCTGCAGCCAACTTCTGCTTATGTTCTACCAGTCTGTCATGGCCAGTGTGCTCTTCTACGCTGTGACTTGCTGGGGTGGAAGCATTAGGAAGAGAGATGCTGGACGCCTTGACAGACTGGTGAGGAAGGCGGGGTCAGTGGTGGGCATGGAGCTGCAGTCACTCACCTCAACAGCTGAGAGCAGAACACTGAGCAGACTGGACTCTATTATGGACAATCAGCATCACCCCCTTAACGCCACCTTCACTAACCAACTGAGCCTGTTCAGTCACAGACTCTGTGCTTTCACCTGCAGGACAAACAGGCTAAGGAGGTCCTTTGTCCCTTGGGCCATTCAACTGTTTAACAGTATACAGAAGGACACTAAGAAGGACATTATTATTGGGGATTGGACTACCTGAGATGCCAGAGCTGGCCCAGATCTGGAACCTCTTGGCATGTGTGTGTGTCTGTGTTTGTTTTTATGTAGCTACTTGACACCTGAATTTCCCCCTGGTGATCAATAAAGTTTCTCTACTCTCTACTCTACTATATAGTATATACTTACAGTAATTGCAAGCAAGCAGGACTTCTCTCCTCAAGCTACATGTAAGGATGTATGTAGTAGTTATACAGTATAAGAAGTGTCTAGGTAGTTACCGTATACTATATAAGTGCCTCATATTCATTTATGCTACTGTAGCTAGTGACATACAGAGGCGGATTGAGCCCACACTGAAAGCCCATCCTCTGACAAGTCTGAAATCTCTGCAGGTTGGCCAGACTATATAAAAGCAGAAGAACTCTTATGGATTTGATGGACTCTCAGTTCTGCACTACTGGCATAAAGTGACTATAAGAAGCCATTTGACACAACAGTACTGTATAGGAACACTAACGCCTCTTTTCCACTGCCAGTTTTCTGGTAGGCTTACAGCTCGAGACTCAGCCGCCACTTTTTGCTTCTCAATTGAGCTGTCATGCCCATTGGGAAAGCAAAAAGTCGTGCTGTGACAAACTGTAGGCCTACCAGAAAACCTGCTGTGGAAAAGAGCCTAAAGGGATTATAAGAAGTCATCTCCTGACACAAAAGTAGACTATACTTACCAGACACACAAGGGAAATATAAGAAGTCATCTCCTTACACAACAGTACTCTCAGCAGAGACAAATGGAATATGAGAATTGAAGTCTGATTGTATTTTTGGCCAGTTACATTAAGATGCAGTTTATCAACGCAGACATTCACCTTCTTCAAAGACTTAAGGAGGAGATGCCGCCAGGGCGTGTGGGCAAGAGGAGGAGAGACAGGAGGAGACCCTTAACTATATCATGAATAGTTTTGCAGTGCAAGTGCACACTGCACATATGTTTTGCAGCATTCACCATCATAGAGGAGCCCATGTCTCCTAAAAGCGCAATTCAAAGAGCATTATCTAATTAGCATTTGGCATGTTGAATNGGGGGGGGGGGGGGGGGCTCGATTTAAATTCACAGCAGCAAAACTTTATTATTTGTCCTCCACAAAAACTTTGATGGAGAAGTTTTGCAGCATCCAAACTGCTGCTGCTGCTCGCTGTTATTACTCATGGACACTAGAGGGCAGCAGTACTCCATGAATACCAGAGCCGTATATCAGAGCCGTATATATAGAGACTTTGATGAATACAACACGCCACTCCCCATCCAGGAAGTTTGCGGCACCACAGGTAAATCGAAATTTACTGCGTTGCACCTGAGGAGCTGTTGTTTACACCTACTTATTGCCGAATATTTAGCAAAATGGCTGAAGCGATGGCAAGTAACCAGGAAATTGTCATGTGTCCTGTTTGTTTAGATCTTCTGAAGGATCCAGTGACTCTCAGCTGTGGACACAATTTCTGTTTGGATTGTATTGAGGCTTGTTGGGATAAGGAAGACGTGAAGGGCGTTTACAGCTGTCCCCAGTGCAGAGAGACTTTCACTCCGAGACCCGTTTTAAAGAAGAATCATGTTTTCTCTGAGCTCGTAGATCAAATGAGGAAGAGCAGAATACAAACTACAGCTCCTGTTGAATGTGCTGCTGGACCTGGAGATGTGGCCTGCGACGTTTGCGCTAGTAGAAAACTCAAAGCTGTCAAGTCCTGTCTGGAGTGTGTGATGTCGTACTGTGACAATCACCTGAAAGCTCACAACGAACTTAAAGGTAGAAATCACAACATGATCGATGCCACAGGCCAGCTACAGGAGATGGTCTGTCCTCGTCATAAGAAGGTTTTTGAAATATTCTGTCGCACCGACCAGAGCTGCATCTGTTATCTGTGTATGGTGGACGATCATAAAGGACATGACATGATCACAGCTAAGGCAGAGTGGAGTCATAAAAAGGTAAGACATGGAAATTAAAAAAATATATTTCCATGGCTTCATGCAGTAGGCCTATGTAGCCTAATTTGTCTATTGTGAACAAAGTGTGTTATTTCTACATTGGAAAGCACACAAGAGATCATTTATTGTCAAAGGTTCAATGTCTGATATTCTGTAAAACATTGACTTCCGTGTAGCCTCCCTCCTACCACCTGTCATACAGGTTCTGCCACTCTGTCTCCTCGTGTTTAGGTGAACTGTGTAGGGTTATGGCCAGATTAGGTATTGCAACTATGCTGCTCACAACCTGTGCTGCTGCCAAATTTGATCGTTTTATGAACATTCACTAAATAATGAACTAATTGTACTAGTATGACCAAAGTACAGTAAGTTATGCAGATAAAAATGTATAGGCTGTTTCCGGAAATTCCAAATGGCGGTCAATGGAAAAGATCCCCCTTTTCATGCATGAAAAGTTCCATTTTCCCAGTCATAATGAATACTTTGAATTTGATGGTGGTGGTACTTATTTACTGTATGAAAAGGTAACATTTGTGAATAGGCAACATGCATTTTGGAAATAAACTGCTAAAAATATTTTTACACACCTTTGCACACCTTTAACGTCTAGCATGAGGTCACGTTGAATCAGCTGTTTCTAAAGAATTTAGTCTACAATTTATAAATGATCAATTCAAAATATGTTGCTTTGATTCCTGATGGTCCAGGAGGAGTTGGGGCAGAGCCAGAGGAGATGCCAGCAGATAATCCAGTTGAAGGAGAAGGAGCTGCAGGAGCTGAGGAAGGCTGTGGAGACTCTCAAGGTGAGAACTGACCAGAGGAGAAGACAATCTGCTGCAGGTTTCTGATTTTGCAGTGAGAGTAGTTATAACGAGCTGTCACATAAGCATGACTCTGATTTTGTATTCCTGAGGAAGTAATGTTGGCAACCATTGACCCATCCAGAATTCACATCATCACTGAATGTGTGCGCATTGTTGATTCAAACACATCACAGAGGTTTTAAGGGTATTTCGAGACACTCCACTCTTCCAGGTGGTACTGCTCTCTAGGGGCGCCAACGAAGGAGTGCAGACTCTATTCAGAATGAATGGGCTGTGCTCTGTCGACCCTTAGGTGAACTGCAGGCATGGGTAAGATCGGGAATAAGTGAGTTCGCAATTACCGGCGCGAAATGCATTACGGGTAATATTCGCCATTTTTAAGAGATAAACAAAGCAGCATTGCCCCGGGATACATTTAAACACGCATGATATTTTATCTAGCCATTACGGGTTACTCCGAGCATGTAATGTTGACAATAAACAATTCACACAACCATTTAACAACCCCAAATTACTCAACATTTCGCTGGTAGGTCAAGGAGGGTCCTGGGGTTGAAAACAAGACATTTTTGAACTTTTTAAGTGAAACCAGAATTAAGTAACAAACATGTTTTGGAGAGATGTCTGGTAACTAACAGAAGGCTAACTATCCGGGTTGCTAGCTAAATCCGAGTATGTAATGTTGACAACAAACATTTCACACAACCATTTAACAACCCCAAATTACTCTAAATTTCGCTGGTAGATCAAGGAGGGTCTTGGGGTTGAAAACAAGACATTTTTGAACGTTTTAAGTGAAACCAGAATTCATTAACAAACTCGTTTTGAAGAGATGCCAGTTAGCCCACACATAGCTATGTCTTCAGTACAGCTTTACATGTCCTTATGTTTCATTCATTTATTCTACCAGTTCATGATATAGCTTCATTAATCACCTGTGGCCACTGTCTGTCATCGTCTATCCATGAAACTTTATTCAAAACTTAATTCAGGCTGTCATTTTGATGGTCTCAGTCACCAGAATTGATAAGCGCAGCAACTATTTATAGATGGCATAGCGGTGTATATTATGCTAACAGGAGAAACGCTAGATGATAAAATCAACATGGAGTGGAGATGCTGTTAGCAAGTCAGCACAACTAGTTGTCAATTGGAGAACACACAACTAAATTATAACGCTGGAATAACTACACCAATACTGCTGTCACAGATGGACACAAAATGTGCCTCGTCTCTTTCGTTTTAGCCAGACCCTGCCGAACCCAGACTACTGGACTAGAAATGTGACAACAATTGGAAAATACCTGAAGGAGATGAGTGATATGAAATCAATATAATGCCACGGCGGACATTATTATAGGGAAAGCTGTCCTTACCTTCTTCGTGACGTCTTTCAAATTTTCTTAATTAGATAATATCCAAGTAGGTCTAATATCCATAGGATGTTCTTGCTAGCCAGTAGCCATCTCAAATGAGCTTCAAAACACCCCCACCCCACCGCCATGCAATCATTCTAAAATCTACAGAAAGCACCACTGTTATTTCAAGTAATTCAAGTGAATAGGCAGCGTGAAAATTAATCTATTATTTTCGTGAAGACTTTACGAAAGGCGTGAGAGAGGGCTCCACACGAACAGACAGTGCTGACCCTAAAGAGAGAAGACCTGCCCTCCTGAAGCGTGTAGGTTGATAGAAAATAGAGATTCTGAAAAGTACACTTGTTAAGCTTTTTTGAGAGGGAAGAGCCTGTTCCAGAAGCATAGGAGATGTTTGTTGCAAGACATTAAACGTACTGACCAGACTGAGGACATCACCAGGAATACCCATGTCTGTGATGCCCACTGCATATCTGAAGTTATCTTGACCATCCGTTTTCTTATTGTGGAAAAAAACACCTGGCTAGTTTCTGTACAAGTGAATGGTGCATGGTCGATTTTGCTCCAACAATGCGCACGCAGCCAAATTACGTCATATCTGTTTACAGACAGTAAAGGGTCTATACGGTATATAGGTCACATTGTTTACCAGGATTTAATTGCAATTTAATTAAGTCACCAATTACACAACCCCATATAATTGTATTGTATGATAGTGTGATATCCTACGGTGGCTGTAGCAGTCATCACACTTGAAAGGTTGTCTCTTTTGGTTTCGTGCCATTTAATATTTCACACAACAACCTAACACGTCTCTAGCCCTTGGCTTGATGTATCTTCTTCTCTCTACTAACTGATATGTCCCCATAAGTCTTGCATTATATTAGCTATGGAGCTCCCCCTAGAGGCGTTAACCATAAATGTTAATAAATGTGGTCTAACTACCACAGATAGTAATATGTGCGTGCGTGCGTGCGTGTGCGTGCGTGCGTGTGTGTGTGTCATATCAGTCTGGTGCACAGACAGCAGTGGAGGAGAGTGAGAGGATGTTTACTGAGGTGATCCGCTCCGTGGAGAGAAGGCGCTCTGAGGTGACAGAGCTGATCAGAGCTCAGGAGAAAGCTGAGGTGAGTCGTGCTGAAGGACTCCTGAAGCGACTGGAGCAGGAGATTGCTGAGCTGAAGAGGACAGATGCCGAAATGAAGCAGCTTTCACTGACACAGGATCCCATCCATTTTCTCAAGGTAGCCAACTTTACTTTTTACAGAGTTCAAACCATGGTTCATGTCAGTAGGTCTACCTCACCCTAGTGTGTGTGTGTTTCTCTGTGCAGAACATTGTGTCCATCACTGGGAGGCCTTACAGCACAACTTCAACCAGCGTGACCGTCAGCCAAAGCTTCTCCTTGGAGCCCCTGAAGAAATCTGTATCTGCACTGAAGATGCAGCTGGAGGAGAAATTAAATTCCACCTTCCAACAAGAAGTAGTCAAAATATCTGCAGCAGGTTTGACGACCCTAGAAATTATAACATTTCCACCATTAACAGTGCATTAGCAATTGTGTAACGTAAGATAACCATTTCATAATGTGTTTTTTTGTGTTGTAGCAGCGAAACATGTCCAGATCATCCAGAACATACAGAGTGAGTATCCGACACACACACACACACACACACACACACACACACACACACACACACACACACACACACACACAGACAGGATGTAGCCTAATATTGACACCACAGCTGTAGTTCACCTCAACATAAGGTGTGCCGTAGACACAGCATGTAATATTGACACCACAGCGAGGGTCACATTTCCATGTTGAGGTCGCGGTAACTTGGTCTCTCAATAATAATAATAATAATAATAATAATAATAAGACCAATAATAAAATTAATAATAACAAGGCCGACAGGCGGACAACAGATGCGTCCCTCTATGCCAGTTCCAACTATGCCATTTTCCCCCCCAAACGCCCCCCCTGGCCTCCTCCTAGCCTGTCAACGCCCCCCGAGGATGTACTTTTTGTTTATTGGTCATCATGGACACTCCAAATATTGTGGCAGGCAGCAAGGCAGCAAAATAGCGAGACATGGCTTTATTTTTTGCAGTTTAGGGTATAATAAGCTTATCATCATTCTTGGATTTGGAAAAGAACCATAGGCTATGATTTGAAATTTCACATAGCCTAGATGAAGTAGGCTACATTACAAATTACCAGACATTTATTAGGCCTAACAACCTTTAGTATCACGCCATTTCAGCATTATGTGCATGTGGGAAAGAATCTAAACATCGACAAATAATAAATAAATAAAACCATTTGGGTGAATCATGCGCTTATGGGTTGACCCTTTAGGTGTATTATGGACTTTTTTTCAATACCAGCTTCACCGTCAAGGCACAAAGCAGTGAACTTCCGTGCCAGAGTTTATCAAATGCACACGACTGCAAAGCAATTACGAAAGACGCGTTCTCTCCTGTACTGTCTCTGAGCGCAACGAAAAGCACCATTGCCCTTCCAAATGGCAGTTGGTTTGATTTTTTAAACTCACTGCATTTTTTTAAAAACACGCATTTTGTGCATTAATAACGTGAAACTCAATTACCCAGAATGCTGCACGTGAGCTCTCTACCCGGGTGATTCTGGAAAACAAACATGGCGGCAACTCGCTTTACTACCTTAATAATGTGTTAATCCGACGCTAGATTTCTTAACTGATGAAAATCGAAGGCAGAAATCAACATTGTAGTGTCTAAATATGAGGTCGATTGGTCTATTTGTGGCGTACATCACGATCGGCTGAGTTGTTGGCCTCACGTTTGTCAGTTAGCCTGTGGCTAGGCTACTTTTCGCCAACGTTAGCATCCGGTTTAGTATAGAAAGGCTATGCTTGCACGCATTCGCTCCGGTCCAAAATGGCAAGTCTGCCGCCTTGTGGCCACAGGAAGGAACAATTTAAAGAAAGCGTTTCAGACGGACAACAATTTAATGAAAGCGTTTCAGACGGACGGACGGACGGACGGACGGACAGACAGACCCTGTTATAGAGATGCTGGACGCATCTAATAATAACTTGGTTTTATATAGCGCCTTTCAAGTAACCCAAGGTCGTTTTACAAAAGGAGAGTGGGCAGGGCAATAGAGAGAGAGGAGAGGAGGGGGGTAGAGGTGGGGTAGGGGCAGGGTGGTTAAGGACCATAGACGTAGCCAGTGTGGGGGCTTGACGGACATGGAGAGGTAGACCGATCCAGAGGGTGGGGGCTGTAGAGCCAATGAGGTGTTAAAGGGCCGTACACACACGTCGCTGCTAGTTACTCGCTCAGCGAATGAACTCAATAGAATGTCAATGTGTCCCAGCGAGACTCGCAGGCGAGTAGGCGAGTACTGTACAAGCGATGCGATGTGGGTGGATTCCGAGTTGAAAATATTTTATCTTCGAGCGAGGCGAGTAAGCAAGTAACCAATTGGAATGCAGAGTTCGGTACTTCTCGGCTGTCCATTGGCAGTTAAAGCCGCAGGAACTTTCAGCGAACGTTCCATGAAAGCGTGGCGAGTAGGCGAGCAAGCGAAAAGCTAGCTTTCTGTGTCTACGCCGCTTAAGGGCCGTACACACACGTCGCTGCTAGTTACTCGCTCAGCGGATGAAGTCAATAGAATGTCTACGTGTTCCAGCGAGTCTCGCTGGTGAGTAGGCGAGGAGAGTACAAGCGATGCGATGTGGGCGGGTTCCGAGATAAACTTATTTTATCTTTGAGCGATGTGAGTTAAGCGAGTAACCAATTGGAATGCAGAATACAGATTATTGGCTTATGATGAGGTCAAGGGGGGCATTGGGAGGCTTAAGGGCTCTGCATACTTAACGTGCGTAATTTGGCGCATTTGGCACGAGAACCATTAAAATGTGGCAGACCATTCATAGTCAAAAGCGCCATTTACAGGCGTTTGCTCGCATTTTCGGAAGTGTGCCCTCTGCTGTTCATGAGAGAAACTGCAGAAATCGTCGGCAGAATCAGATACAGAGGTTGTAGAGATCTAAAATGGAAAGCCAAACACGGCTGCTGTAGGGCTACTGAACGTCTGACTTATGACATTACAATAAAACATAGATTCATTGTCAGATCATTCCAAGACCACGTGATAGCATTGTTCTGGCTGCAGAATTTATAAATAGATTGCCAAACACAACGTGTTTCTGAACAAAGTAAACAATTGTTTCACTGAACAACATTTAAGGGAGAAGATAAAATAACTCTCTAAGACATTTTATTATCCTCAAAATGATGCAGGGTCCATTCTGTAGTACAGTAGCTGTAGCCATATCTCTTCGAAACTCCTGCTTTGTCTGCCTACATGCATAGTCGCTGGTGGCGCACGCCAAGTTACAAAAAATGTGAAGTGCATGACCTCTCGCTGCGGCAGCTTAAGGAGGGGCGTGTGACGTCATTTTGAGCGCACGCCATCGTCGACAGGGAGGTATGAATGACGTTAGAGCCAGTTATGTGAACTATGAATTCGCCTTTATGATGAGGTCAAGGGGGGCGTCGGGAGGCTTATGATGCGGTCAAGGGGGGCGTCGGGAGGCTTATGATGAGGTCAAGAGGGCATTTGTTCCAAACAGGTTGAGAACCACTGCGGTAGAGTCAAACAATGGGGGACAATATTAATGAGAACCTCAATGTCTATCTGCCCCTCTGTCACAGTGTCTGATGGCCAGGCTCTTACTGCTGAACCAGTGACCAGAGAGGACTTCTTACAGTGTAAGTTACACACACACACACACACACACACACACACACACACACACACACACACACACACACTTCGTTAAGCACATACGGTAACTCTATATGTGTTCATGCATAGTTTTGATGCCCTCCGCAAAAAAAAAAAAAACCCTACTATGTACTGTAACTAGGCAGGAAAATAAAGAGAAGTCAATGAATAAGAAAGTGTGTCCAAACTTTTGGCCCAAACTGTATACACGCACATCAATCACCACCACCCCTCTCCCACACATGCACAAAGACACACATATTACAACTTGTTTATTTTCCTTTTCCCATCTTCTCCTCCATCAGATTCCTGTCACTTCACTCTGGATCCAAACACAGCACACAGAGAACTCCATCTGTCTGAGGAGAACAGGAGGGTGGAGAGGAGAGATGAGGCCCCTCAGTCATATCCTGATCATCCAGACAGATTTATTAGGTGGCCTCAGGTGCTGTGTAGAGAGGGTGTGTCTGCACGCTGCTACTGGGAGGTTGAGAGGAGTGGAGATGTTGGTATAGCAGTGTCATATAAAAGCATCAGCAGGAAAGGACGGGGTCATGAGTGTCTGTTTGGATTTAATGATCAGTCCTGGAGGCTGGCCCTCCGTAGCTCCAGCTCCTTATTCTGGCACAATAATGAAAAGACTAAACTCCCTCTAGTGGCCAGCTCCAGAATAGGAGTGTATGTGGATCACAGGGCAGGAACTCTGGCCTTCTACAGCATCTCTGGAGACACAATGACCCTCCTGCACAAAGTCCACACCACATTCACACACACACTCTACCCTGGGTTTTATTTAGGTGATGGATCATCAGTGAAGCTGTTGTGAGGCCCCTACAGGTAAATGTTGCTCCTGTGGGGCCTCTACAGCACTTGCTGCACACACACACACACACTCACACACACACACATACACACACACACACACACACACACACACACACACACACACACACACACACACACACACTCACACACACACACATACGCATTAGTACAGTGTGTTGCTGTGCTTTAGATATCAAATGTTGAGTTTCTTTGCATATTGCTTAACTGTTGTAATTCTTTCTCATCTCTGTGGAAATGTCTGTTCACATGTTGATGCCAAATGTTATATTATATGGTGGGCTGTTGTTTTACTTTTACAGCTGAAGTCATTGATGACATTAGTTACTATCAATTCCAAGTTGAGTTGGAATGTCCAAGTGTGTTATTAAGTAGTTACTCGTCATTAAACTACTTTGAAAACCTGAATGATTTGATTTAACAGCAAATATGTTGTTTTTGCGCAATTTCCTATGTTATGTACAGGTTGAAGAATTTGATTTTACAATTAATTAATGAAGGATTTGAATATGATACCAATTATTTATACTAATTCCAAGCAGAGTTGGATACAGCACTGATATTACACTTGTTTTATTCATTTATGAAACATTTGGACATTTATATCACAAAACATTTGGACATTTATAGTTCTGGTGGGTTGTTATTTTATATTCATAGTTTATGCCCATTTAGAAGTGGTTGTGGTGTTTTACTGTCATAGTTGATGTCAATGATATTCATATTAAATTCAATCAAATACAGCACTGACTATATCACACTATAGGCCTATTTGTTATCCATCATTTATGAAGCAGTTGGATATTTATATTGTATTTCTTTAGTATGGTGGTGGTGGATGTTGTTACTTTCCTACCAGTCTGGTAGTTGTTGTCAATGTGCATACATAGATAAAATAAATAAATGTAAATATCAGTCTGGCAGTAGGTGAGTGAGTATGCCCTGTATTATCCCACAGTGGGGAAATGCACGTGTTGCAGCAGTATCATATATACAACATGGACAAAATAAACGACACATACAAACACAGGACCAGAGAGTTAAAGGAACGGACACCCCTTTTTTGATGTTCACATATTTGCAGCATTTCCCAGCATTCTTCATGAATGTGCATCATTTTCTTCTCAGTGTTTTCAGTAGGCCCTACCCCTTGGATCAGAATTATTAGCATAGCTTAGCACAGGGGTGGGGAACCTATGTCTCGAGTGCCAGGGGTGGGGAACCTATGTCTCGAGGGCCAGGGGTGGGGAACCTATGTCTCGAGGGCAGCAGGGGTGGGGAACCTATGTCTCGAGGGCCAGGGGTGGGGAACCTATGTCTCGAGGGCCAGGGGTGGGGAACCTATGTCTCGAGGGCCAGGGGTGGGGAACCTATGTCTTGAGGGCAGCAGGGGGGGGGAACCTATGTCTCGAGGGCAGCAGGGGTGGGGAACCTATGTCTCGAGGGCCACGGGTGGGGAGCCTATGTCTCGAGGGCCAGGGGTGGGGAGTCTATGTCTCGAGGGCCAGGGGTGGGGAGACTATGTCTCGAGGGCCAGGGGTGGGGAGACTATGTCTCGAGGGCGTCAGGGATGGGGAACCTATGTCTCAAGGGCCATTTACGGTCCTTGAGTCTGTTTTATCCGGACCCCGATAGTTTCAATGTTATGCAACTTCACATGAAATATGACATATTTGTAAAGGTAAATTTGGAACATACATTTGCAATACAATTAAGTTATATTCAGGGGACCTAGAGAAGGTGGGGTCTGTTTTAAAGGTGGCTGCCTTCAATATAGGCCTAAAGTGCAGGGGGAAATCCTGGTTTGTGTTCATAATACGGCCCTCTGAGGACTTTTACGGCCCTCTGAGGAATTTGAAGTGGCCCCTCGAATGAAAAAGGTTCCCCACCCCTGAGCTTAGCATAATCACTGGAAGTAACTGGTGGCATCAAGCCACAAGTGATCACCGGACGGAATGAAATTGCTGTTTTACACTCAGGTGAATTTTATTAATTTTAAAGTGGTTTATAAGTACATTTGATGATGTTTTAGTTTGTACCATATACTTGCATTATATGCCTAACACTGATTCTTGAGAAAGTGGCTAAAACAGGTTGTAATGTTGACAGAAAAAAACAAAGTGAATTACAAAATTATATGGTATATCCTTGTAGACTAAGGTCTTGGCTTTTCAGAAATGCACAAGGCCAATCTCCCCATTATGTATTTTTTTCAGAAATCAGGTTTTTCTCCGACCATAGCTTGTTTTTTGTCAACACCGTCAGACACAATTAAAAGTTATTAAAATTGTATTGATTTGGTTGCATATGTATCTGGAGTTTTTAAGTGATTATGTGTATTTTTTGGTTCACACATATGCCTTTAAATGTTGAAAATTCACTTTTGTTCTATTTTAATACTGCTTCATGTGTTCTAATTTTAAAATATGTACCGTCAAACGATGCTTACTTAACGCCTAAATACAACAAACAATTTTTTGTAATTTCACAAATATTCGTGTAGGCTTAAATTGGCTATTACTTTGATATTTCAACAACTCCTAAGGAAAATGTTGTAAGCACATTCCTTTAAAATGTCCAAAACTCCTTCTTACGGTGGTGACTTAAGAACTGACGGTGGTGACAGTAATCTGAGAGTGGTGAAAGTGGCCTAATTAGTACCTGCATTTAGCAAAATAAATAGCCCTCTCAAGTCAATGGCATCTTGCATAAACACTTTATTTTTGTGTGTGCACAGTATGAGCATGTCTTTTTACTTCATTAGTTAGATTATCTAGGAAGTAAGCCACTGGTTGTTGAAAATGTGGTAAAAACAGCTTTTAAGTTGTTCAAATCCAAAATATAGAGGTGTATTATCATAGATGTAGGTCTTGGCTGTGCAGTGAATGCATTGGCCAAGCTCCCCATGTTTAACATTTTTCATAAAATGGGCTCTTTCTTGTTTTGTCAACAGCGGCAGACAGAATTAGAAGTAAAAACACATGTTTACTGTATTAAAGTGAATTACTTTAACAATTCAACATAACTGTAGACACTTATTGTATGCATATTCTTAAAACATGTCAAAAACACGTAAAACATGTGTTTTTTGGTGAACTCCATCAGATGTCACCACCGTCAGGTTTTCTGACAAAAAAACCTCCAAATGCACCTGAGTGGTGGCTAGAGTATCATTTTGGCTCACAATTATTACTAACACGCAGAGGTGTCAATTCCTGGTCCAGAAAGTAAAAACCCTGCCACAGTTTCCTTCCAACACAGGTGACTCTAATAAGCAGCTAAAATCTTGAGTGTTCAATTATCAGGTGATTCGGAGATGGTTGGATCCAATTTGTGGCAGGGTTTTTACTTTCTGAACCCGGGATTGACACCTCTGCGTAATGTTTCATTAACCAGCACAATTTAGTAAAATATGGAACAACATGATGAGCAGAACAAAATCTGACGGTGGTTACATCTGACGGTGTGAGACAAAAAAACACTCTTTTAAATATTATGCATTGTTTGTTCACATTAGCCATTTCATTTTCGCTCTGTTTCTTGGGTGCTTCATACCTTTTCTGAAAAAAATTATATTTATTAACATTAATGTAATACAATACTATTAAAACCCCCGACGGTGTTGACAGTTTATGATTGGGACAGTACCAGTGTCCAAACAAATTAACAAATTGAGGACAAAATAATAAACTTACAGGAGCTTCAGTGATGGTGAAGTAGGCAGTAGAGCTGAAGGTTTGAAAAGGGGTCCTCAGTAATGAAAATTACCTTGTGCATACCTGATTTTATTGTCTTTTAGAAAAAATCTGACGGTGGTGACCAATATGCTGGACACATTTTGAGCAATCAGTAAATAATAGTAAATATTGTTTTACATCCACTATGTGCACATCTGTAGAACCACTTTAATATGGTCTTGCACATCATGGTGATATTGTTCAATTCTGTTAGTGATTTTTGTATTTTAAGTCAATTGAAATGATGATGCCAGTCCTTGGGACAGGCGTTTTTACAGGGTGTGGACAGGTTTATAGCCATGAAAAGTAATAAAATTACACTTAAATATTTCAAACAACTGTGTACTCGTGTGACAGACCCCTTGGCCATTACCTGGGTTCATTTTGTTTGTGAAAATTTAGTTGATTTTCAACAGAATTAATATTTTACTGCAGGGACATGTTTTTGCCAAACTTTCAAGAATCAGTGCTACATTTGGTTATACTGTTAAACTAAGCAATGCAAACACAAAAATGATATGCACATTCATGAATAATGCTTGGAAATACTGCAAATATGTGAAAATCCAAAAACGGTGGTCTGTTCCTTTAAGTTTGTAAGGCCTATGTAAATTAGAGATGTTATTAAAATAGAGATGGTACTAACTATCTAAATAAATACATCAATAGTTGATTATATAAGGTCAGATCTTATGGATTTGATGGGCTCTCAGATCAGGGTTGTGTACACACTTAGACACCAAAGAAGTCTGATTACAGCTGCATCCAGTTACATAAACATCTGTGGACACGTAGACACCAAAGAAGTCTGATTAGCCTACAGCTGCATCCAGTTACATAAACATCTGTGGACACTTACACCAAAGAAGTCTGATAACAGCTGCATCCAGTTAAAGAGACATTTCATACTCAGGTTAAAGGTGCACTGTGTACTTTTTTAGGGGTTTCTTTCCAGAATTCATGCTACCCATTCACAAATGTTACATTTTTCATGAATACTCACCACAACCATCATATTATAAATATTCACTATTATTCTGAAAAGTGCACTTTTTCACATGAAAAGGTGGATCGGCTGCATGTCTAACATTTTGAATTTCCTGAATTTCCTCATTTTGTTAATATTCATATATAAAGATCAAGTTGGACAATAGGCAGCGCCGTTTCAATGCCCACTTTGGCCACCGTACTACACAGAAGAGAGTTGACCCCCTCCCGTAAAACCCGTCCTCTGGCAAAAATCTCTACAGGTTGGCCAGACTATACATGTTTTTGTTGTTGTTTATAAACATTGTGTTGTGAGGAGGGGCAAGATACTGGCAGCCAACCACGTGAGCTGATTTTTTGACCGACAGCGGTTTCCAACAATCAGAGGTTGAGTTGTGAGCAGCCTGGGTCACGCAGTCAGGGGAAAACAAAAAAATAAAGCCCATCTCTATAAGGACAGAAGAACTCTTATGGATTTGATGACTCTCAGCGCGACCCTACAGGCACATCTGACACAACCAGGGGTGTTGGACAGTGGGGTAAAGTGTGACAGAGTCACCAGGCCTTATGTATGTAGGGGGCCCACGCACTGACCAATTTATGGAGATATATGGCTGGAGGGGCCCACTGGAGCTGATTGAACATAGGGCCCACAATTTGCTGCTACACCCCTGGACACAGCAGTTACAGTAGCCAACTCTTAGCAGACACAAAGGGAATATACTAAGAAGTCATCTGACACACTCTTAGCGGACACAAAGGGAATATACTAAGAAGTCATCTGACATAGCAGACACAAAGGCAATATACTAAGAAGTCATCTGTCTTAGCGGACACAAAGGGAATATACTAAGAAGTCATCTGACACACTCTTAGCGGACACAAAGGGAATATACTAAGAAGTCATTTGACATACTCTTAGCAGACACAAAGGGAATATACTAAGAAGTCATTTGACATTTTCCTGGTGAACCAGAAGCTATGTGTTGACACCCAGGGGGCTGGGCTCCAGGCTACTGGTTCACCAGGATAATCTGACATACTCTTAGCAGACACAAAGGGAATATACTAAGAAGTCATCTGACACACTCTTAGCGGACACAAAGGGAATATACTAAGAAGTCATCTGACACACTCTTAGCGGACACAAAGGGAATATACTAGAAGTCATCTGACATACTCTTAGCAGACACAAAGGGAATATACTAAGAAGTCATCTGACACACTCTTAGCAGACACAAAGGGAATATAATATACTAAGAAGTCATCTGACATAGACATACTCTTAGCAGACACAAAGGGAATATACTAAGAAGTCATCTGACACACTCTTAGCGGACACAAAGGGAATATAAGAATTGAAGTCGGACTGCATCTTTGGCTAGTTACATAAAAATGCGTATTATCATTCATCAGCAACATGGCCACAGTCGTTCTCCTTCTTCGAAGGCTGTAGGTGCCGCCCCAGGTGTGTGGGCAAGAAGAGGAGAGACAGGAGGAGACCCTTAACCAGGGGTCTCCAAACTACGGCCCGGGGGCCGGATACGGCCCACCACGCCCCTTTGACCCTTTGACCTTTGGCCCTCCATCTCTCTGCATCTCACCATTTGAGCTGGCCCAAAGAAGCAATCCTCACAGAAAAAAATTGNTGAAATATACAGTCCCAGGAAAAAGTTTGTACACCCTTTGAAATTTCTTACATTTCTGTCAAAATTGGTCATAAAACATGGTCTGATCTTCCCAGAAATCTCAAGAAGGAACAATCAGAGTCTGCTTTAATTAATTCCACCCAAACATTTACATGTTATCATATTTTTATTGGTCATAAGGCCATAACATTCACAGGAGAGCCGGGCATAAGTAAGTACACCCTTGCATTAAGTAGGTTTTAACCCTCAGTTAGTGGCAATATCATCAACCAGACTTGTCCTGTAGTTGCAGATCAGATTTAAAAAACAATCTGTTTGTATCTTGTCTCCCTCTTCTTTAGATAACTGCCTCTCGTCAGCAAGGTTTGTGGGATGTCTGGAGTGCATAGCTTTCTTGACTTCATGCCATATGATCTCAATTGTTTTTTTTCAGAGCTTTTGACTGGGCTATTCCAGAATGTGTATTTCATTATTATGAAGCCATTCTAAAGTCGATTTGCTTCTAAAGTGGGTTGTTGTCACATTTCAGGACCCATACTCTTGTGTGCTTCAACTGTGTGACAGACTACCTCACGTTTTTTCTGTAAAATATCACAATAAACTTGAGTTCATTGTTCCACTGATAATAGCAAACTGTCAAGGGCCTGAGGCAGCAAGGTAGCCGCATATAATGATGCTCCCGCCACCATACTCAGAAGAGGAGATGTAACCCAGAATCGCTAAAAATGGGATTCATTCTGCCAATCTAAAATGAATGGGGTTTCTGTCCAAAAAAATATTGCTGCACCTTTGAGGTTTGCCAAAAAGCATTTATATGCTTCATAGAATTACTGCAAAATGTTCTGTAGACCAACGTTGAAATCAAAGTTGAATTGTTCAGGGGAACACACAATGTCAAGTTTGGAGGAGAACTGGAGAACCACACCTTCACCAAAACATCATCTCCACCTTTGAGTATGGTGGCGAGAACATCATTATATGCAGCTACCTTGCTGCCTCAGGCCCTTTTCAGTTAGCTATTTTCAGTGGAACAATGAACTCAGAAGTTTATAGAGATATTTTACAGAAAAAAGTGAGGTAGTCTGTCACACAGTTGAAGATGGGTGCTGAAATGTGACAACAACCCATACTTTAGAAGCAAATCGACTTTAGAATGGCTTCATAATAATGAAATACACATTCTGGAATAGCCCAGTCAAAGCCCTGACAAAAAACAATTGAGATTATATGGCATGAAGTCAAGAAAGCTATGCACTCCAGACATACCACAAACCTTGCTGACGAGAGGCAGTTTTGTAAAGAAGAGGGAGACCAGATACATCCAGATTGTTTTGTTAATCTGATCTGCAACTACAGGAAACATCTGGTTGAGGTTATTGCGACTAACTTAGGGTTAAAACCTATTGAATGCAAGGGTGTACTTACTTATGCCTTGCTTTCCTGTGAATGTTTACATCTTATGGCCAATGAAAATATGAAAACTTGTAAATGTTTGGGTTGAATCAGTTAAAGCAGACTCTGGTTGTTCCTTCTTGTGATTTCCGGGAAGATCGGACCATGTTTTATGACCAATTTTGACAGAAAGGTCAGAAATTTCAAAGGGTGTACAAACTTTTTCTTGGGACTGTATGTTTTAAATATTTTATTTTGCTTATCAACAGGCCTTCCTACAGTTTGTAATGTTCACCACAAGTTTCTTGTCTTGATAGTTTCTCATCTCACTGTGATATAAACAGACCTACCATTTCTATTGTGTCACTCATAAACTGTCAATCACCATATTTTAATAACCTTTCCTTGCTATTTTTAAATGGTTATCAGAAATTAAAAGGAAATTGAAAAGCATGTGAAGTACTCACTTCTTTTGCAAATCACTTGTAATGATGACCTATTTTGTGCTAGAAATTATGGCTATAACATGGCAGTGGCATAGGTATACAGTCCACATGATTGATCCCGTCCCCTGATCCCAATCAGGAACGAGAATGTGGCAAAAAAAAGTTTGGGGACCCCTGCCCTTAACTATCATGAATAGTTTTGCAGCATTCACCATCATAGAGGAGCCCATGTCTCCACTATGAAAAGCGAAATTCAAAGATCATTCAAAGTAGAAGAAGCCCTCAATTTAAGTTCACAGCAGCAAAACTTTTTTGTTTGTCCTCCAAAAAACCCTTCTATGGACACTAGAAGGCAGCAGTACTCCATGAATACAACACGCCACTCCCCATCCGGGAAGTTTGCAGAACCACAGGTAAACAGAAACTTACTGCGTTACACCTGAGGAGCTGTTGTTTTCACCGACTTATTGCTGAGTGAATACTTAA
Source organism: Engraulis encrasicolus (assembly GCF_034702125.1). NCBI lineage: Eukaryota > Metazoa > Chordata > Actinopteri > Clupeiformes > Engraulidae > Engraulis > Engraulis encrasicolus. The sequence goes on along the minus strand of NC_085859.1, from coordinate 6,121,544 downwards.
GAAAATGGCTGAAGCGATGGCAAGTAACCAGGACATTTTCATGTGTCCTGTTTGTTTAGATCTTCTAAAGCATCCAGTGACTCTCAACTGTGGACACAATTTCTGTTTGGATTGTATTGAGGCTTGTTGGGATAAGGAAGACGTGAAGGGCGTTTACAGCTGTCCCCAGTGCAGAGAGACTTTCTCTCCAAGACCCGTTTTAAAGAAGAATCATGTTTTGTCTGAGCTCGTGGATCAAATGAGGAAGAGCAGAATACAAACTGCAGCTCCCGTTGAATGTGCTGCTGGACCTGGAGATGTAGAATGTGACGTCTGCACCGGCAGAAAACTAAAAGCTGTCAAGTCCTGTCTGGAGTGTTTGAAGTCGTACTGTGCCACTCATTTGAAAGTTCACGATGAACTTATAGGTAGAAACCACACCATGGTCGAAGCCACTGGCCAGCTACAGGAGAGGATCTGCCCCAGTCATAAGAAGGTTTTAGAAATATTCTGTCGCACAGACCAGAGTTGCATCTGCTATCTGTGTACGATGGACGATCATAAAAGCCATGACACAATCACAGCAAAAGCAGAGTGGAGCCATAAAAAGGTAAGACGTGGACATGAAAGTATAGGCCTACTTGTGTAGGCTATTCATTATTAGCTTACAGTAGGCCTTTGTTTATAGGCTATTTAAACTGAACAAAATGCACCTTTTCTATAATGAACTGCTTGCCCCATTAAGGAGGTACACAGGAGAGAGTTCAATGTCTGGCATTCTGTAAAACATTGACAGGACAACTTCAGTGTCAAACGGGCTCTGCTAGTCTGTCTCATGTTAAATGACTAACTGAGGTCACGTGGTATCAACTGAGGAATTTGTGCCGAACAATTTCATCTCGCTCAACTATGCGGCCTATCACTCTGAGAAATAAATGATCAATTCAAAATGTGTTGCTTTGATTCTTGATGTTCCAGGAGGGGTTGGGGCAGAGCCAGAGGAGATGTCAGCAGATAATCCAGTTGAAGGAGACGGAGCTGCAGGAGCTGAGGAAGGCTGTGGAGACTCTCAAGGTGAGAACTGAACAGAGGAGAAGACCGTGGCTCTAATGCTGTTTGCCAGAGGAACTAACTTTCACAACCACATAATGCAGATAGGCTACATTGCTTGCCAGGATTTAATCCCTATTTTATTAATTTATCAATTACACAACCCAGGATTGTAGTAGTCTACTAAAGTACATAATAGCATTGTAGTAATCTATCTCTCTCTCTTTCTCTTTCTCTCTCTCTCTCTCTCTCTCTCTCTCTCTCTCTCTCTCTCTCTCTCTCTCTCTCTCTCTCTCTCTCTCTCTCTCTCTCTCTCTCTCTCTCCTATCAGTCTGGTGCACAGACAGCAGTGGAGGAGAGTGAGAGGATGTTTACTGAGATGATCCGCTCCATTGAGAGAAGGCGCTCTGAGGTGACAAAGCTGATCAGAGCTCAGGAGAAGGCTGAGGTGAGTCGGGCGGAGGGACTCCTGAAGCGACTGCAGAAGGAGATTGCTGAGCTGAAGAGGACAGATGCTGAAATGAAGCAGCTTTCACAGACACATGATTCCATTCATTTCCTCAAGGTAGATGACATGACTCAGAGAGTTCAAAACATGGCAATACACGGCGATACAGGGGCCCTATAATGAGCCTAGATACGCACATCAATAAACAGTTTATAACTAGTTTTTTGGAGTAACCGGCTTATTCAAGTGCTCTTGTAAACTGAATAAACAGTTTACTGCCATTATCGGTTTATGAGTAATTGCACAGGTATGTTTTTGGCTAATAAATGTAATAAATGATTTCTCAAGACATGTATACACCTTAAACAGGTTATTAAAGGTTAGTGGACATTCCAGAATGATAAGTAGCCAATCACAAGCCTTAAAAAGTCTAGCTTCATGTCACACACTTAGGTGGAACACAGGCAACTGACAGACTGCATGCAGGCGGCAATGAACAGTTTACTCCAATAACCTGCTTATTCCAATAACCCGATTATTGTGGTAAAGGGTCTGATCAAGGGTTCATGTCAGTAGGTCTCCCTCACCCTGGTGTGTGTGTTCCTCTGTGCAGAACATTGTGTCCATCACTGGGAGACCTTACAGCACAATTTCAACCAGCGTGACTGTCAGTCAAAGCTTCTCCTTGGAGCCCCTGAAGGAATCTGTGTCTGCACTGAAGATACAGCTGGAGGAGAAATTAGATTCAGTCTTCAAGCAGGAAATAGTCAAGATATCTGCAGCAGGTTTGCCAAAATTAGAAATGATAACATTTCCAGCAAATGGATTTCTAGTTATGTAGCTGTTCAAGGCAAAACATGTTTAATCAGTAAAAAGGTAAGAAATCCTGTGCCTGGATGTCTTTCTGAGCATAAGGACTCTGATGAAGACGCTTTGTCGAAACATTAGTCACTGTAAATAAATAAGAAATAACTGAGAAGACGTGTGGCACCAGATTTCTTCCCTTTTTACTAATGTCTGGTCCTACGCTGGTTACACCGGATTGTCACTAGTAGCCACTATTAGCCACACATTAGCACTAGTATGTGTTTCCCTTGATTTGCACGACTATTTGATGTTTTGTTTTGTGTGTTTGTTTTTATTATCTTGAAGCAGTGGCAAATGTCCAGATCATCCAGAACATACAATGTGAGTCCTCACCACACTCTTCTTTTTTAAGTTTTTAGGTTTTTTCAGTAACAACAATGTCTATCCACCTCATTAGGTGCAATACGATGGAATATCTGATGTAACCGCTGTAATATCATGTGCTAGTGTTGTGAACAGGTGCAAGATGACCTCCGTCACATGTGCATTATACTGCTGAACTCCTCTAGTCGGCATCCGTTTCACACACAGTAAATATTGTTCATTCAACCCCTTAAGAAAGCAGTAACAAATAGATGGTGTTTT